>NC_133622.1:0-155554 GCF_048593235.1 Sminthopsis crassicaudata | reverse complement strand
ATAATGCGAAATTCTTTTGAGATCCAAGCCTTCTATTCTTACAAAGGCTAGGACAGAACTTGGAACATGGTGGTGATTCCTAAATACCAACTGATTGCTTAATTGATTGGTTGGTTAATTCAAGATTACTAAGAGGGGAAAACATGAAAAGAATGGAGAATGAAAACAATATGACCACAGAGAAAACTTTGTTTAATTCTTCTATGATTATTGGAATCAAGCAATACATAAAATATAGAAATATGCTTGACAAAAGTATTTGACTTTGAAATGGAAGATGTCCTGGATATAATATACTGTAAATGACAAAAATATTTCCTATAGATGATGATGTTCTAAAGATGATCTTCCCCATAGATGATATGTACTGATTTCATAATGATGCTTAACAGCCCCCTTTCTGAATGAGCTTTGCTGTTCTTTCAAAGATATTGCCCCTGTGGGAAGGGGGAGAAGTTAAATAATAGCAAGGCAAGCTCTCTCTCTCTGCCTCTCTCTCTCTCTCTCTCTCTCTCTCTCTCTCTCTCTCTCTCTCTCTCTCTCTCCTCTCTCTCTCTCTCCCTCTCTCTCTCTCTCTGCCTCTTTCTCTCTCTCTCTGCCTCTTTCTCTCTCTCTCTCTCTCTCTCTCTCTCTCTCTCTCTCTCTCTCTCTCTCTCTCTCTCTCTCTCTCTCTCTCTCTCTCTTTCTCTCTCTCTCTCTCTCTCTCTCTCTCTCTCTCTCTCTCTCTCTCTCTCTCTCTCTCTCTTTCTCTGAAGTAGAAGTAGAATAAAAGAGTTAGCAGAGATATGAAACGAGATATACACAAACACGACAACAATGATCAAAAGTAGAATTTATTAGAAAAAAAGTACATTGATCTCAAAGTCAAAGTTAAAAAAAGATTCAATTAAAAGAGAAAAATCTATATTATGTCAGCCATAGTAAGAATGTTTTATATATATGTGTGTGTGTGTGTGTGTGTGTGTGTTTAGATGTGAGGAGGTGTGGATATGGGCATGTGTGTATATATCTATATAGCTACATACATTAAATATATAGATATATCTAATGTATATGTACATATAAATATAGCTGTGCTTAATTGTAGCTTTCTTGGAGGAAGGGAGCGGAAAGGGGAAAAAGGAAAAAAGAATAAAGTAAAAAGTGCAGAGTAGAAAAGAAAACCTACAAGGAAGCAAAGAAAAGATGGACAGTTCTGAATGCAATGTCTTCTGTTATTATATATGCTTTCTTGAAATGGAAATTTATTGTTACATATTTTGAATCCTCTCATGTTTTGGTACGCATGTGGCAATAAATTTTTTCTCTTTTTTCTTTCTCTATTTTATATTTAAATTTTAAGTAAATACATAAAAACTCAAGTTGAAAAAGAATAATAATAAGATAATGATGATTATCATGATGGTGATATTGGCCTGACAAAAAAAAAAGTAAATATAGAATGAATATTGCCCAGATCCAGACATGAACTTGAATAAGCATCTTTTTTAAGTCAATCCATTTCTTCTTGGAAAAGTACTATAGACAGGCAGTAATCAGGGCCCAGCATGAAATAGGAAAAGAGTAGAGGCTAGATTGCATGTAGGAAATGGTACAATACTTTCAACAATTCCAAACTGCTCCCTGACACAAAAATCCATCCTTTCAACATCCATATTCTGCCAGTGATGCTATGTGACTGCAAATCACAGAGTGCTGGGATCTCCAAGAAATAGAAATTGTGGCCTGAACCAAATGATAATAGGGAAACTGCTGATAGGTACAAGGAGGGTACAGCATGATAGTAATGATAATTTGTTCACAAGAAGAGTAATAAAAGATGTCCAGGAGATATATTATCAGAAAAGAAAGAGGCCCAGGAATGTATCAAATGTAAAGGATAACAGATGCAAGATTTTCCTGTAGGTACTAGAACCTAGAAAATATTTGCAGGCCTAAATGCAAAATTAATATTTGTAGAATCACTGGATAAAGGACAGAAGTGGGGCCTTTAGAGTGGTAAGGAGACCTTTTAGCAAGTGTTTGTAAGAGGACATAGAGAAGAAGTGAACAGGAATAGAGAATATGGAAGAATAGCAATCTGAGCAGCCTATACTAATGAAATTATGACTGAGTCTTATTCAAGATCTAGGTGGTATAGAAAAAAAAAGACGTGATCCCCTTTGTGCTTGCTCCCTATTTTATCCAACAATATAAATACCCTGCCCCTCTCCTGATCAGAGATTTTATTCTCTAAGAAAGCCCCATCAAAAATAAAAAGTAGATTTGTCTTATTTTTTAGTGCAATGGATGTGTGTTGAGCGCATGTGAGTGAATTGCTTAGGATGCAAAGTTCATTCATAGCAATGCTGGATCCTTCCCACGATGGGTGAAATAAGAAGAATATTAATACTAATAAAATACTTCTAATAATGAGAATAATAATAATAACTCATATTTCTCTAGCATTTCACAGCCTATGAAATACTTTCCTCAAGACAATCCTGTGAGTTATACTGATTGATGGTTAGTTGTCCTTCATTCTAGAAGAGAAGAAAAATGACATTCACCATGTTGGAATCAAGGTACACTGACTGTGGCTGATCCACCAATATGAGCTCAGAAGGCTCTACCCCCATTAGGGCACAAATAGTCCAGAGAAATATTTGCAGGGGAAATGTCTCTAAATTTGCACCTCTCACTTTTCTTTTTGAGCTACTTCAATTCTGCTTTTTTCCCCTAGAGCACAGGGCCTCCTTTGATGTGGGCACGCCATGCTGGGTGGTCATTCCACCAAATTCTAGGGGAGAGGGTAAGTTGTGAATAGGGAAAAATCCACCCAAGCCTAATAAGAGAAAGATCTAATCTGCATATTCTTCAGAATCTGACAGCTTGTCCATTGTTTTTCTAGTCTTGGAGAGTTGTTTTTACTTTGTATTTTTTTCAGCAATATATGTATACTCCGTATTTTTGAGCCATATCTACTACACTCTGCTTTTTTCCTAGAGCCCCCTTTGAATGTTGTCTCTCTTTGTCTCCCTCTTCAAATAAGTCTCTGGATCCCACTAGAAGCCCTGAATCACTTCCATGAAATCCTCCAGAGTCCAGGCAATCAACCTCTAAATGCTCTGACCAAGTCTGACAGTTTGGAAGCTCAAGAGTAATTTGGGTCTGGGTTTATTATGTGCTCAGTCTCTGTTTGATGCATTGGGATGGAGGGAGGAAAAAAAAAAAGAAAGGTTTTCTCACTCTGCATGTGGCAATGTCCTATGTGTCTATCATAGCTTTAACAATGTAAACATCAGAAACAGATGGGGAAAAGCAGGTCCATGCCAGGCAAAACAGCACTTACTGAAGACAATGAGCCATAATGCCAAGATAAATATAGTCTATCCATATCACTGATTTTTACCTCACTGGAACCAAGCAAAACAAATAACCATTAAGGCCCAGGAATCTTAAAATGAATGAGTTTTCTATACGAAACCAAGATACACCATTAAAAGACCATTAGCCACAAAGGAAACATGAAATATCAGTAAAATCCTTCTTATGTGAATTAGTTTTTTGAGGAAAAGTAACACGGAAAGGGCATTTTTTCTATTCGATTGATTTGGGGGCGGGGTGGAAACCCATGCTCTCTTGTGCTGGAGCACTGTCCATTTTTAGAAGCACTCTCTCATACCTCATTACATTTGGAGGACATTATGAGGACAAATGTAATTCCCAGTTTACTGAAAGTCACAACCCTGAGGATAACCTTCTAGGTTATCCTCAGGGTTGTGACTTTCAGCAGGTTTCTATCAGAAAGATTCAAAACCAGGTTTCTTGATAATTCATTGTTGTTCCACCATTTCAGTCACATCCAAGTCTTTGTCACCCCATTTGGGATTTTCTTGGTGATTGGTCACTTCATTCTTCAACCCATTTTACAAATGAGGAACTGAGGCAGACAGAGTTAAGTGACTTGCTCAGGATCACATAACTAGTTAGTGTCTTGGGTCAGATTAGAACTCAGGAATATTAGTGATGACTCTAGGCTCAGCACTATGTCCACTGGACCACCTAACTGCCCCACTTAACATATATGTATGTATATATGGATGTATGACATATATACATATATATATATATATCCAACTGTAGAATGACCAATATCTTAACCCTTCCTCCCCTCCATCCCATGCAGGTTAACTTAGTTCTTCCTTGAAAGGGATTGAGATCTTAATACCTTGAAACTTGTGTGGCCTTGGAGACTAAAAGTTCAGAATCTAATGATTCTTCCTCACTGACTGAATACAAAGCAAGGGAAAGGGGAAGGGAGATCTCAAAAACGTTTGCTACATCACAATGGCAAATTACAATTGGTAACATAGGCAATAACAGAGCTTTACTCAGCTGAATCAACTCAAGGTGTCCTTAATATCTGGCTTTGTAAAATACCTTTCTGCTGCTATGACTAAGTAAACTTCATTTTGTTAACTATTGAATGATCTCCTAGTATTACAATATCAAACTTAAATTATCAGGGGACTGGTTGAGTCAGGTCTATCCCCCACCACACCAATTCAATCCCAGAGCCCTTCCATCTTGGGATGGAATAGGACTATTAGAAGATATCAAATTATCCATTTTGGACTCATCTAAGCCAAACCCATCATTTTATAAATGAGGAAACTGAGATTCAGGGAAGAACAATATTTTGTGCAAGGTCTAGCTAATGACAGAGCCAGAGTTGGAACTTTCTTTCTATTGTTTAATTACAATAATAGTAGTAGAGAATAATGGGTATGCTCTGCCAATAATGACAATGGTAATAGTAGTGATGCTAGTGTTAGTGTTGATGTTGGTGGTTGTGGTGATGATGATGGTAACAATGTAATGATGATGGTAGTAATAGTTGTCATGGCAGCAGAAGAGGTGATGGATTAATGACAGTTGTAATCATGAAAGTAGTAATGGTGGGATTGCTAGCAATGATTTAAAGTGATGGGCTATGATAGTGGGAAGAATGGTAATAAGAGCATTACCTAGAATGCTGGAGATAGGGTTATAACTCCATTCTATTAAACATTTGGCTCTTTTAAGTTGACTCACCAAGAGGAATAAGAGCCATTGTTAAGGACATGAAAAACTGGAAAAGAAAAGGGACCTGCTACCTCAGGAAACCAAGTAACAACAGATAACCTAAATAACTCCCTCATATCTGATGAGCAAATTCTTGGAGATATAAGCACTCGACTATGAAAAAGACTAGTCCCAATTGTGATATAAAGGCAAAATGCATCAACAAAACATAATTTTAAGAGAGTAGAACTAGGAAGGCACATCTAATTGAGATTTAGGAAGTCACTATGCACATGAGAAGTATGTCCACAGAGCACTTGGCAAAGATATCAAGAGACTGCTGGTTGAAGTGGCTTCTGGGCTGTTTCATTCCCTTCCTTGTGGTAACAGCTTTACTCTTCTGAGAGATATCAATAGTAAAAGTAAATGCCTCTTTGGAGCTCCTCTCCAGAGCTCCTCTCCAGGGGCCCTGCTGTACTAATTAGTGGTGGCTCCCATCATATGCTACATCTGGGCCTGGTTCCAGCCATTCTTCATTTCATTCCTCTACACTTTCTCCACTAGCCACCACACCACCAAAGCCAGAACCATAATCGAATCAACTCTGTCAATACTCCTGGAAAGAGTGTGTCAACCTATTCCCCTCTGGCTCTACTTGTCATTCCTATAACTTTCCAAACCAAAATCCTTCACTAGTGACCACTCCCTTATACATGACTTCTCTCCATTAGAATATAACCCCTTAATGGCAAGCGTTGTCTTCACTTTGGTACTGTGCCTCAACACAGTTTTCAGTAAGCACTTGATAAATACTTTTGTATTCATTCATTCATTTCCCATTATTACATCACCAAGAGACATAATGAAAGATCTATTGGCAGAGGGGGTAGGATTTCAAAGATAGTTAGGATTTTGGCTCACAAAAAGGGAATAGGGTGCACTGGGAAGACATTACAATCAAAAGGAACACCCTAAGCAAAAGCAATGAGGCAGGAAAATACAGGGCTTGAGCTGCATACAATCTGCTTTAAAAGTGCAGACTTTCCAGAATGAGCTTTGTAGTTTCCCCAGGGCTCTCTCTTTCATCCCACATCCTTAGAATCTCATGACAGATTCAGAGAATGTCAAAACCAGAAAGAGTCTATTAGCTGATATCATTGAATCCCAACATTTTACAAATGAAGAAACTAAGGCTCAAGGAAGTGATCTTTGTAAAGTCACTTAGCTCAGTCACTGGCAAAGATGGTCATATATGTGTGTGTGTATGTGTGTGTGTGTGTGTGTACATAAATATATATGTATATATGTTCTTCAAAGTGGAGTTATAAGGTTAGAAATATAATGAGAGTCCCATCATCCAAATGCTTCTGGACAATGACAACCCCCTCCTTCCCTTATGGGTTAGAAACACCTTCAAGACAAACATGAACTAATGAGAGAGAAAAACTTTGCTACTGATCAAGATATGAAGGATAATATAAACAATAGAGGTTGCCAATCAAATGGACCTCCTTGGACTCGTGAGTCTGAGATGAAGAAAGGTACACAGAATCAAGATTTGTGCATGAACACAAGACAATCCAATATTCCTTGATCCATTTCATGTGTATTCTGTAAACTTATGTCCAAAAAACAAAACAAAACAGTCTAGCTCCAGCAGATAAAATATGGCTAAAAGCATTTGTGTCTCCTAAACAGATCCCTTAGCTTACCAGTGTAAACTCATATTAGTTTTCCTGCTAGGACCAACATTAAAAGAAATCTGACAAACATCCAACAGGGGACCATCATGAAGCGCGCCATGCTTGGATTTTCCCATTTTCAGCAGCTGCCTGAAATTTATTTACAGTAGCTGCATGCAGCCAAACATATGGGGCTTGTTTAGGTAATTCTGACTTTGGAAGGTTCTTCAATTCTCTTGTTATTTAGAAGTCACATGAGACCATTTTGCGCCAGTTGCAAGGGGCAAAGGTGTTGTAAACTCAAACATAGTGGTAGTTTACATGGTATTTTACATTATGACCCTTTGTCCCCCTCCTGTCATCCCACAGATGCCCTCTCAACGAGGGGAGACATCAGTTCCAATGTTTATAGTGTGTTTGCAGAATTCTGTGATTTCACTCTGTATCCAAGCCAGAAAGGAAGGGGAATGGTAAAAATTGCTGTTGTTATTGTATTTGTTGTTCTAGTTCCATTGTTGACACTGTTGTTACTATTGCTGTGATTACTAAATGTCGGTATTCCTTCAAATATTCCTCTGATATATCATTATTGCACATAGGTGACCCCAATTTCTGAGAGACCCTGCCAATAGCATAGTCCAGATAAGGAATGTATGGAACTGATAATGTTGATTCAGGATCAGCTTAGCTAAATTCAGAAAGTTTCCTCACCAGAAGGTTTACCAACGGGTGATGAATGTTTTCATCACCACAGCTATTGATGAATTTATTTATTAAGGTATGGATTGGGAAGTAATCAGCATTTCCCCAGTCATAAGACCCCCTATTACCTATTCTGCATCTGAATCTTCTTCACTGATTCTTCTTTCTTATATAATTTTTTTATATTTAGTGTTTGGTTTTATGGATCTTAGAGATCTTGAGGATTCATATAACCAATCCTTTTAATAAAAACATATTCAAATATCCCCAGATAAAAGCAGACCCTAGGTGAATAAAAACCAATTTCACAGGAAGACAAAAACAGTTAAAAGTCACTGGCAAGTCGATTAAAAGCAATGAGCAAGAAAGTTCTCTAGGGGCTCCAAAACTCTCTGCCAGAGTCTCATAGCTGATTTTATATTCTCCTTGCCTAAAGGGCTCACAGATGGATTTCATATCAATACATCTGGGGGCAAAGTTAACTCAAACTGCCTCAGGAATACTCTATAACTTCTTCAGTCATAACAGTCTTGACTGATGTTATTGGAGAATGAGAGATTAACTCAAGCTTCCTCCATTTCACTGGTATGCTAGCCCACAATAACTGTCCCCTTATACTTGTATTAGCAACTAAGGCTTGGTCCTTGGCCTCCTTCCCTTTATACATTTACTCCTTTAATGATCTCATCTTCTTTGAGGGCTTCAAATATCACCTCTGTCAAATGACAGAGTGTAGAGAGAAGGAGGGAAGTAGGAAGATAGACAGGGAGAGAGAGAGAGTCAGAGACAAACAGAAGCAGGGATGGAGATAAGGATGGAGAAAAGAAGAGATGGACAGGGACAGGGAGAGAAAGAGAGAGAATTTCAAGCCTTTAACTCCAATCTTTAATATTCAACTGCCTCTTGGATATATCCATCTTTTTGTCTATCCATGTCTTCATTTCAAACTCAACATGTCCAAAAGTGAATTCATTTTCCTCTTAATCCTATCCCTTAGATAATCCTATCTAATCCAAATCTCTAATTCCTATCATTATCATCCAAGACACTCAGATTCAAAACCCTGTAGTCATCTTTGACTAGACTAGTTGTCAAATCCATTAATTCTAATTCTCCAATATCACTTGCATCTGTCTCCTCGGCAATCACACTATTACCACCTACCTTTCACCAGTCTATTCAAATATTTCTAATTAGCATCCCAGTCTTCAATCTCTTTGTTCTTTCCCACTACTTCAATATAGCTGCCAAAATAATAAATTTTTAAAAATCCAAGTACTTTTTAAGTACCTACTCTGTGCCAGGCACTGCAATCCAAGGAAGAAACAATCCCTTCCCTCAGAGAGCTTACCATCTACTGAGGAAAATAGCATGTATCTAAATAAATCGAAACAAAATCAATCAAGTATTTATTACAAGCTCATTATATGCCAGGCACTGCTCTAACTGCTGAGAATTCAAATCTCAAAAAAGAAACAATTCTTGCAGATAAATGGGTGTATGTGTAGACTACATATAGATGTGTGTGTATATTTATATATGAATATACACATTCATGTATATATATTCATGTGTGTATATATGCACACACATATATGGTATGTATTACAAATGTGGGTATATTAATTTAGTGTAATACATAATGTACATATATATGTGTGTATTATATATTGTATGTGCATATACATAAATATATGTAAAATGTACAATAAATTCTCTAAAGTGGTAGGGGCTTGAATGGGAGCCCTTTCCGTGGAGCTGGGGCCTCTTTCCAGTGAGATATTCTTTAGCAAGGAGTCAGAACACTTGTCTCACTCAAAGAACCTGGTTCCATAGGAAGTATTCCAGTCCAGCCCCCTGCTACATAAATACAAGACAACTTTTGTGGGGGAGTTATTAGCAGCTGAGGGATTGGAAAAGACCTCATTTTGAAGGTGATACTTGAGCTAAACTTTGAAAGAAACTACTTTGCACAAGCTTAACCTGTATCAGATTGCTTATTGTCTAGGGGAGAGGGATAAGGGACAGAGGGAGGAAAATTTGAAATCTAAGGTTTTGTAAATGTGAATGTTGAAAAGTATCTTTACATGTATTTGGAAAACTAAAATGCAATTTTAGAGGGGGAAAAAAGAAACTACCTGGCAATTCTTGCCATGTTACCCCCCTCTCAAAAATCTTCAGTGGTTCCTTGCCTTTTCTGCAAGCTTAACCCGCCTTATTTCATGCTGGTACTTTTGACAGTATTTTAAATTTGCCAAATAATTATTGGCTGCTCCCTGAACTGATTCAGCATTCCCCCATTTCCATGAGTTTACAGAGACCCTCTTTTCCATTTGAACTCACTCCCTCCCCATCTCCACCGGCTGAAATTATTACTTTTTTCCTTCTAGGTCCAGTAGAGATGCCACCTTTTCATGAAACTTGTGGAGATTAAAATTATCCCACCTACAATAAGAGAGACTGAGACAAAGGTCTGAGCCGATGGCACTTTTAAAGGGTCCTTGGTCCCCTCTAATAAAGTGGACCTCAGATCTTCCTCATGATATGAAATGCCATCTCCTTCCAGGAGCCTATTTTTATAAGGCTAGATGTCCAGCAAAAAAAAAAAAAGCAGGAAGACATCAAAATTGCTAGTTTGGAAAAATGGAGGTTCCTTCAACAGTAATAGGAAAGTTGGAAAAAGGTGAGGATCTGGTGAGGAAGATAATGAGTTCTTGATTTTATTGAAACCATAAGTACAAAACTGATGCAGAAGGAATCATGTCCCTGATGATGCAAAGATGCCTTTTTAACTGCCTTCCTAGCATCAGAATGTTACAACAAAAACCCCAGTGGTTGAATTCAACCATCAGACATAAGGTATTTGGCTCTGATGCTACAATTTAGAGGATATACCATTGTTGCTCAGATTTCTTCCTGTGTATACTCTGTAACCCAGCTCCCACACAACATGGAATCAGCAAGGACACCATGAGAGACCACCATGGAAACATTAACATAACTGATCTCTCTTTCCCATAGCCAAAGTCAAAGATATCAGCACTATGGAAAATAAGAGGAAAAGTTCACATCATCAAGAAGCCACCCCAAGTTCTTTTTTTTTTTTTTAAGCATTACCTGCCACCCATTTCCTTACTGTCCCAAACAATAAACTCTTACTATTATAAACATTAAACTTGCTTCCAACTAGGGTACCCACAAAAGAGCAATGCAAAGATGATTTAGAGACTTGCTTTCACCCTAATAGATACTGATTGAATCCCTGCTGATATTTCTTTCCAGGACTGGCTCAACTGAGATACTCCACCCCATACTTACTGTTAACACAAACTAACATTTTCTCTGTAAACTTTGGTTTTAATACGGTAAATCACACCACTTGGAAACAAACATTTCCCTGAAATGTTTTTTTTTTTCAATCTTTCCATAAATAAATGGACATTTAAATGCTAAGGTTTATTTCTCTCCCATAGGGAAATGGGATTTTGCCCCATTTGGTAGATATATATACAAGGAATTTATGTTTAAGACACGATACTAAAAAAAAAAAAAAAAAAATGTGTTCTTACTTCAATGTAGGCCTCTGGATGTCATTAAGAAGTAAGGGGAATCATATCAGATCCAACAGTTAGACATAAATTAAGGGAATAATTAGGTAATATTTACTATGAAAATGAGAGGTCATATACTATATATGCCTGTTAGGATCAGCCAATACAGCGCTAATTGAAAGATATTAAAAAAGGCTTTTCACCAAATATATCTCCACAACTGATCTGTCAGAAATTCTACACCTCTAGAATTCTACAATTTGTACAATTCTACTTTAATCATTCATTTCAGAATTAAACCATTATCCACTATTATATTGCAAATATCCTTAGAGGGGTTACATATTAAATCTTAATTCATTAATAACTTTTCTTGAATTTATTTCTTCCACTAAAGTCTTACTCTAATATCTCACTGTGGAGTAGAATGGATCACCACACCCATGGAAGATACACTTAAGCCAAGAAGTCTTTGAATATGAGCCCAGCAACAAACTTTCATAATATCAGAAAAGCAGCTTAGATGAGTTGGGAGGGTATCACCAGGAATGTCTCCAGTTGATGGATTTTTCAGCTATAATAACTCTCCAAGACTATCTATCAAGTGATATAAAGTAGCTGGGATTTGTACCAATACAGGGAATAGCCACAGTGAAATCACAAATCCTTGAAGTATGAAATAGTTTATCAGACTATCTTCCAAGATATTTTCATAGGCCTGAAAGAAGAGAAATCCAGAGCAAAGGAGATTACCCACAAAAATGCAAGCTTCAGTAGTGACCCTTGTTATCCAGGCTATACAATAAGATCATTGAGTCTGAAGATCTGCTGTCACCACAAGTCAAAAAGAAGAGTAACAGGGGAAGAAACAAAGGTAAATTATCTAAATGAGTTCTAGTTGCAGAAGTAATGTGAATAAAGCACTGAAAGGAGAGCCATTGGATCTGAATTCAAAGCTTGGCTCAGACACTTTTCTGGTTAATATAAAATTATGGGTTTCCTCATCTATGAAGGGGTACCAGCCTCATGCAATTATTGTGAACATTGAGATAATGTACATAAACTGTTTTGTAAGCCATAAAGAGCTTTAAAAATGCCAGCTATGGCTTGTTGTGGTAGTTGTTATTAAGTTATGCCCAACTCTTAGTGACCCTGTTTGGGGTTTTCTTGGCAGAGGTACTGGAATAATTTGCCATTTCCTTCAACAATTCACTTTACAGATGAGGGAATTGAAGCAAACAAGGCTAATCACACAGCTAATAAGTATGTGAGCGGGCTGTCCTGATTCCCCATGAGACTTTCTGGACCATGCCCCTGCACTGGATACCTTCATCTTCATCTCAAGTTGTCTTTTGCCTCTTTATATTGCCAGCAATTTAGCAGAGTGCCCAACACATAAGTAGATACTTAATAAGTGCTTATTGAGTAATTTTTATTTCAAGGTGAGGGTCTTAACTCTGTTGTTTCAGGAGATAGAATCTTAGTTGTTTCTTGAAGAAAGTAAGGGATGAAAAAGAGTGGACTTAAGACAGTATATCCCAGACATGAAGGGACAATCCACGCAAAGTCACAGAAACAAATAGCAAGTCAATTGGACTAGACTAGGCAAGGAAATGAGAGGAATAATATAAAAAAGAACTGGAAAAGTACCAAAAGTGGATTTTTTTTTCCTCCACAGGGTTGGCTCTCTGCCCTGTCAGCTCATTATTATTATTACTTATTGCTAGAACCCTGCCTTCTGTTACTCATAAAGAACACGAGGCAGCAGAGAGAAAAAAAGGAAAAGATCTGGACGTCTTATGACATGGAAATGCCAATCCATATATCTATATCTGTGTGTATGTATGTGTATATAATACATGTGTGCTTATGCACACACATATGTGTGTATACATACATACACACATACATACACATACTAGCATTTATTGAGAACATGGACAGCAGAGGGAAAAGGCGTATGTCTTATGAAATGGAAATGTCAGTCCATATATCTATATCTGTGTATGTGCATATACATATATGTACATAATTTTTTGTTTCTTTGGACATTTCCAAAACATTGGTACTTCATAGAGGCATTGAAACAATATGAAAGCCTTAAAGTATACTGTGGGGGATGAGGGGAAATGCCACTTGGGCTTTAAAGTTGACAAAGCTCTATACTCATGACCAAAGCCAGTTGCACAATAATTTTGCTCTCATTATACAGAACCTGAGACAAGTTACTTGATTTGACCATAGATAGTAAACATCAGAGACAAGACTCAAACTCAAGTACTCCAGATCCAGATGCCGCATCTCCCCAACTTTACAAAACCATTTCTGAGCTCTTAGCATTAGAACTCCTCCCCAGAACATCCTGAATCAAAGTGGAAAATTTCGTTGGTCCCTCAGATATTAGAACTCCTTGGGGTCAAGGACCATTGTCTTTTTATAAACTTTGTTTACTGTCTGTAAAATAGTATCCACTTAAATCCAATTCACTTGAACATCATGGCATCACCTCCCTGATGTTATGGCCATCTGAAAACGAAGGACAAATAACAACAATCAGGCCCATGGGGATTGATTCCTCCTTTTATTGCTGCCACTAATGAACATGTCACAGAGGAACATCATGAATTAATCCAGCTTGTTGTGTTTTGCTTAACAAGCTGAAAAGAGATTTTGAAAAAGCACTCAGACTGGTGACAGCATCAAGTATACCTGTCAGAACTACAAGTGGAGGGAACATTCTAGTTTTTCACTAATGGCAGGTTATTTTGGTTTTGCTTTCAAAGGCTTCAAAAACAACCCACTCGAGGTGAGTGGCAAACTACAATTTCACATTCTGTGAAACTCTCCTGCAAGATGCCCCCTGGCTCAATTGAGCAGTGATATCGAGAAGAATTGTGAATGAGCTCAAGTATCTCTATGCCATCAGGAGACATGGAAGCTGGTACCAGCTGGGAGTTTAGTCCTCTGGGACTCCGATTTATAAAAAGAAAATGTAAAGCTAGTTTTTGAGTTGTTATGGGTTTTTTAATAACCATGACTGCTCACATTATGTCATTAAATTTTGGAATTTATGAAGTATTCTTCAATAAAGTAGCCACAAGGGAAAAGGCAAGTGGTACAAGCCCCAATCTTCCTATTCTCAGGAAACCAAGAAAGTGATAGATCAAGAATTCAGGTCTTCTGACTTCTAGTCCCAAACCTTTTCTATTATACCACAATGATTTTAATAAGAACCCTTTTCAAGGATCCAGAAGCCTCAGGTTCCAATCTCTACCTTGCTACTAAGTAGTTCTGTTATCTTATAGAAATAGCAGAGTGGAAACAGTCCTGGGTTTGAAGTCAAAGGAACTGCATACAAATCTCAACTCTGCCCCTTCCTGCCAATAAAACCTTAAGTCATTTTTCTCTGCCTCAGTTTCCTCACTAGAAACATGAGGCAGTTGGAGTAAACAATCTCTAGAGTGACAAGAGACCCAACAATAGTTTCCCTGTTCGTTCTCTTGACTTCCATTATCTGGGAACCAACTGGCTAGTTCCAATTGGACAGTGATGCTCCCTCTTTTCTCCCCCCTCCCTGTTTCCTTCATTCCTTCCCTCCTTTTTTCTTTCCTCTGCCTCCTCTTCATCTATTCACATAGGGTATTATACCCTTAACTTGTGGATGCTCTGCCAAAAGCAATATAAGTTTTGATTGCTGAGATCTCAAGGGTTTACAAACAAGATTTCTTTTTTTAAGAAATGTCTCAAACCCAACTCCTTCTGGTTCTCACTGATTCAACAATAGGTCCCAAACCAAACCTCACTTTGTAATTCTTTGAGTTTTGATGGCTCATAGGGAGTACAAAAAGCATTTGTTTCTGTTTTAACCAGAAACTTCTCCTTCCAGAGATTTTTTTTGACTAGGTAAAAGAGAGAGGGCTTTTTTTTTATTTAATAGTATTTTATTTTTCCAACTATTCGCAAAGATAGTTTTCAATATTGACCTTTGTAAAAACTTGTTTTCCAAATTTTTCTCTCTCTTCTCCCCCACCTCCCCAAGATAGCAAGTAATCCAATATAGGTTAAATATGTGCAATTCTTCAAAACATATCTCCATATTCATCATTCTGTGCAAGAAAAATCAGAGCAAAAGGGGAAAAAAACATGAGAAAGAAAAAAGATGAAACAAACAAACAAAAAAGATCCACATTCAGTCTCCATAGTTCTCTCTCTGGGTGCAGATGAAACATTCCATCACAAATCTATTAGAATTGTCTTGAATTGCCTCATTGTTGAAAAGGACCAAGTCCATCATAATTGATCATCAAATAATCTTGTTGTTGCTGTGAACAGTGTTAGGAGACCATTTTTTGCCTTATTTCTTATCTGGCCTTTAATAACTAAATGGGTGTTGCCTTAGTTAAACTAAAACTGTTAAAGACCTTAGTTTAAAAAGGCCAAGGTCTCCCACTACATTCAGGGCCATCTCCAGTCATTCTGATCTCTATCTTGCCTTGGACCCAGATGGCTCCAGGGGAGAGGGTGAGGCTGGTGACTTTGTACAACCCTACCTTGCTTAAATCCAATTCACTTGAAAGTCATGATAGCACTTTCCTGATGTCATTGGTACTTTTCAAGAATGAAGGACAAACCTGAAGAGACTTGCATAAACTGATGCTAAGTGATCTGAGTAGAACCAAGAGAATATTGTGCACAGAAACAAGATTATGTGATGATTAATTCTGATGGACTTGGCTCTTTTCAACTAGGAGGTGATTCAGTTCAATTCCAATGGACTGGGATGGAAACAGTCATCTGTATCCAGAAAGAGAACTATGGGGACTGAATGTGGATCATAACATAGTATTTTCACCTTTTTGTTGTTTTTGCTTGCTTTTTTTGTTTTTGTTTTCATTTTTTCTTTTTTTGATCTGTTTTTTATGCAGCATGATAAATGTAGAAATATGTATAGAAAAATTGCACATTTTTAACATATATTGGATTACTTTCTGCCTAAGGGAGAGTGGGGAGAAGGGAGAAAAAAATTTGGAATACAAGATTTTACAAGGGTAAATGTTGAAAAATATGTATGTATTTTGAAAACAAAAAGCTATAAATAAAAGATGGATAGATGTGTGCATATATATATATATGTGAATAACACATAATATATATATATGTGAATAACACATAATATATATATATGTGAATAACACATAATATATATATATGCATATATATATAATAAGTATATATTATCTTCCACAACTGAATGTAAAATCTTTGAAATCAGATACTGTTCTCTATGTGGTATGGTATACATGGCACATGAAACAAAGGAGGTACTTTAAAATTAAAAAAATAAATAAAATAAAATGAAAGAATGAAGGACAAACAACAACAATTAGCTATTACTTGCTTCTCAAAGATGAAATGATATGAACCACTGGGAGAAGTTGAAAAAAAAATCACATTTCTGTGTAAGTCATGGAATGGAGGATGCGATGTTCAAATCTTGATTACAGCACACATATCTTATCTCTGGCAACCTCAATGCCAGAGCAGGTGTGACCAAGGACAGAAGGCTTTTTGTTTGTGTTTTTCAGGGGGGAGCCAACAAGAAAAAGATGCATTTCTGGGAATGAATGTGGGAAAATTTGTCAAAACTTTGAGATGATTTGATGCTGAAACTTAAGGAAATGAAAATTTAGAAAACAATGGAGGCAGCAGAAACAGTTCTATCTCCCAGGTACCCAGAACTCCAGCAGATCTCCTCCCTTCCTATCTCTACTAAGACAATGGGATACAGTATAGTGCATTGGGGAGTGTGCTTGAGTTAAAGTCAAGAGAAAAACTGGATTCAAATCCTGCCTTTAACAGTTAAAAGTCATGTAATCATAGGCAGGTCACTATGGCCTTAGCTCCCACTTCTGTATAAAGGGGATATCTACCTCAAGGTACTATGGCTGTTGAGATGATATAAATATACTTGTGTGTGTGTGTGTGTGTGTGTGTGTGTGTGTGTGTATATGTATGTATAAAAGTCACTTTGCAAACTTTAAAAAGCTACATAAAAATCTTATCTCACATTAGTGATGCCAGACAGAGGGCTTATACTGATGTTCTATTCACTACACATCCCTGAACTTCTGGCATTGAACTTTAAAAATTATTTCATTGGGTATAGTGTTAGACTTCCTCTATACTCTTTCATGCTCTGTGTTATTAAAGATTCTCCTCTTTTTAAATCTGTAAATGTTAAATTATAGCATCATTAAGAAGTTACTTTAAAATAATCAGAACTGACATCATACATGACAAGCTTACTGGAGACCACCCACAGGGGCAGCTCACCTAAAATGAGACTCAGCAACCCAATCCCAACGCAGAGATTGCATTTTTAGAAATTATACAAAAGTGATTCCACACTATATGAATCCTCCTGTACCAGAAAAGAGGGAGGCCTTGGATGTTCTCAGATGTTCACCATCCACATACACCCCATTCTGAGCAGCAAGCAAGTAAAATTTTGGGCCTAAAATAACACACCTGTTTCTACATTAAGGAAAATGGTGAAGAAAATCACAAAAAAGTGGACAGCTGCCAGTTATTCTCCTTTCATTGGGAATAACAACAGCAGCACAGAATGGATTTAAACAAATGGAATCAATTCCAGGCATCAGCCCTATGAGTCAGACACACAAAAAAATCCCTCCCAGCCTCTCCAGAATAGTTCAGGTCTAACACTCAGGCCTTGGACCAAAGAGGCACATTTTTCCATCTATAGCAATGCACCTAGTTTTAAAAACTCAGTTACATGTAAAAAATTAGATGAGAGAAGTTTACTAGTCATCACATCATGTCCAAAAGAAAAGCAGATTTCATTGACTATAAGCTCATTAGTACACCAAAGAGTAATGTAACTGCTAAAAATAATAATAATAAAATTTGAATTAAATAAAAAGCTTCTGGGATCTTAGACTTCACAAACAGAAACGGTGTCCCTAATGCTCCCAGATTTGAAGAGAGAAAATATCAAAGAGTTTAGACAAAAGATACATAGAATCTCACGAAGTAAAGATCAATAAGGGAAGTCAAAATAAGAGAACAGGAAAGTTTCAAAAGCAAAATACTGAAAACACAAAAAGAAGCAATTCCAATGAGAAAGAGATCAACATGAAGACACAAGGAATTTATCAACTAAGTTAGATTTTGTAAAACTATGTACAAAAATATAGATGCAAGAACAGAAAACAGCAGATGAATAAAAAATATGTCATGGTTTCAAAAGAATATCAAGGCTGTGTAAACTCTGAATGAACTGAGCCTAGAAAGGAAAATTAAAGACAATCCAAAATGGTTATAGAAGGGGTATATAACCATTAACAATTGAATGAAACTGCTTAGTTCTAATTCTTCTACTTTCACTGTCAAGAAGGATGACCTTTGGACCAAAAGGCCAGAATAAAAATAGCTAATAGTTGATACCTGAGATAAATAGAAAAACAGCAAGAGAACAGCTGGCTGCTTTTGATATGTTTAAGCATCCTGACCCATGTGTGGTCTCCAGACTACATCCTAAGGAACTTAGGAATGACGAAAGTGGTTGCTAAACTACTATGAAATATATTTGAATGACCATGGTGAATAAGAGAGGTCCTGAAAAACCAAAAGAAGAAAGACATGTTGCAATTTTCAAAAAAAAAAAAGGAAAGAGAATGAAGTCTGCAACCTATATACACCAATGAGCTGGACTTCGAATTCTAACAAAATTCTAGAATGGATCATTAAAAAGGATGATTGGTTAGTGGACAACTGGTGGGGAAAGGCAGGAACTGCCAAAAGCCAGGATAGATTCATAGAGAATACATCATGCCAGACTAATTTCATTTCCTATTTCAATTCAATCAATATTATTAAACAGGTAGGTCACTGGAATATCATAGATATAGTTGATCTAGATTTTAACAAAGCAATTGACAAAGCCTTTGTATTATTCTTGTAGGTTATGTAATAAGATTTGAGTCAGTCTACAATGCAATTAGGAGGATTGGGAATTAGAAACAAAGAGGGGTTTTGTGTTCATATTTAGAAAGAAGTCTAATAAATAGTACAGGGAATTAGGCTTGGCTCTATATTCTTTAAGATTTTTTAGTAATTGTGTGAATAAAAACATAGATGATATGCTCATCAAAACTGAAGGGGAAATAAAACCACATTGGATAATAGGACAAGGACCTCAAAAAGCCCTCAACAGACTAAAAATTGGGCCCAATTTTTAAAAATGTTAAATTTAGCAGAGCTAAATATAAAATTGTACACTTAGGCTTAAAAATGCAATGTAGAAGTACAAGATATGAATTGATAGATTTTTCTAGAAAAATAAATAGCCTAGAAATTCAATATAAATCAATAGCATGATATAGCAACCAAAAAAAAAAAAAAGCAATTTTAGGCTATATTAAGAAAAGTACGGTACCAGATCAAGAGAGGTAATAGCCTGCTATCTATACCATACTCATTATTCCACATCTATAGATATTTTGCCCTTCTGGGCATCACATCTTTAGAAGAATAATGATAATCTAAAAATTGTTCCAAAGAAAGTAAACAAGAGGATGAGGGGCCCGGAGATGATGCTGTAAAAGCATTGGTTGAAGAATGATTAGAAGAGAGTTGTAGGGGGTCATATGGAAAAAGAATTAGACTGATTCTGTAGATCAGTAATGCCCTACTCTTCCTGACACTATTTGGGGTTTTCTTGGCAAAGGTACTGGAGTGGTTGGCTATTTTCTTCTCCCCCCCACCATTTTAAAGAAGAGAAACTAAAGGTAAACAGGGTGAGGTAACTGCTTAGGTTACACAGCTAATAAGAGTCTGAGGCCGGATTTGAACTCAAGATGAGTCTTGCTTGTCTTAAGCCCAGTGCTCTATCCACTGTACCATCCACCCAAAGGGAAAAACAGGATCAGAAATAATGAGTGATAAATGCAATGAGATAAATTTAGATTGCCTAAACATAAGAGAAAGGATGAGAAGGGTTCTAAAACTCACAACTGTTCAAAAGAGAAATGGGATACCTCAGGTTGTAATACTAATAACAGGTCATACTTATGTAAATTTTTAAGATTTCCAAAGTATTTTCTACATATGAATCATTTAATTTGACCTTCCCAACAATCCTGTAAGGAAGGTGTATTATTATCCCCATTTTACAAATGAGGAAATTGACTGTTAGGATGGTTAAGCGGCTTGCTTGTTGTCACATAGCTTGAAAATGTCTAAGATTTGATTTTAGTTTTGGTACTTCTGGGGTCCATGATTAACTACTATGGGGTTTCTATTTGGGGAGTAATTAATATAATCTTTATCTATTCAGGACTTATAAAGAGCAAGGATTAAAAGAAGTCCTGAAAGAGATTTTTATTAATTATTTGGATTTGAACTCAAGTATTCTTGATTCTAAGTCCAATACTTTATCCACTTAGCCCTTATAGGCTTCTTACTGGAAGTCTTCAGGTAAAGCTGGCTATAATCACTTTCCAGGTAAGATCCATGTTCATGTATGAATTAGACTATATAATCTCTGAGGTTCTTTCCAAAGACCCATGACATCATGGATTTAGGACCAGAAGGGACCTTGATAATCCACCTCCACCATTTTATAAACAGGGAAACTGAGGCTCAGAGAGATTAAAAATTTCTCCAAGTTCACACAACTTGAAAGGAGCAGAACCTGGAATTTGAATCTAAGTCTATCTATGCCAGGTCCAGGGTTCTTTCTACTATTTTAGCTCTGCAATTCCATAATTAAAGAGAAAGAAGCATCCCCTTTGACTCTATCCTGATCAGAACTTGTTTAGAATATTGTAGCTATTTTTAGACACCGACTTTAAAAAGAATATTGGCAATGGGAAAGGTCCAGAAGGTAATGACTAGGATGGTAAGGTTTCTTAGAGTCTTGTGGAGAGTAACAACAACAAAAAATGCCTAGAGAAGCAAAGAAGGTGGGAGGAGATTAATGAAGATAGCTTTTCATGTATTTGGAGGCAGCTAACCTAGCTGTCATGTTAGAAGAAAGATCAGGTATATTCTTTGTCATTGACTGATGTCTAACCAGACCCTTTGGATATTCCTTTGGGGCTGGAAAGCAGTTCAGAGATAGCATTTAATTCGACAAAGTATTATTAAGTAAGTACCTATTAAGAATATATTGTTTCGCCATAGCTGCTCCCCCTGGATGTCCTCACATGTCTGATAAGGGGGTTGGGCAAGAAGACTTCTGAGGACTCTTGGGAGATCAAACCAATTAGTTCTGACTACCAATTCTCCATTAAATAAGGCAGCAATCCACAACGATAGAGAAAGTCACACAAGAGCCTCAAAAACAAGAGATATCACAATACCCCACATAGAAGCTGGACTCTCCCCATGACCCTGCTCTATGGAGATGCCCAGGATCCTGGGCTGTGCCCTCCCAGCTACCACCAGAAGTTCACCTGGTTCCTCCCTCTGTCTCTCCCTCCCTCCTCACACCCATAGAAATCCCATCTGGCTCTCCAAGAATGAACCACTCCCATTTCCTCTTTCTGCTTTTCATAAGTGCCCTGGCTTTTGCAGCCTTGGGCAGAAGGGCTGAGTCAGTCAGACAGCGTGGCAGCAGCTGCACTCACTTGCCAAAGCCTCTCAGGGCTGGCTCCCACACATCACCCGTCCCACCTGTGATCTCCACTGTTTCCAAGCCCAGCTGGGCTTCCCTCTCCCCATTATGCTTGTGCTTTATTGTTCCATTGGGTAGAACTAGCTGAGATATAAGTAGCAATTTGGAGGTTGGGGGAGAGAGGACTGAGTGGCCCGAGGGAGAAAGTAAGGCAATCTCTAATAGGGACAGGACCTGGCAAGGAAGGAGTACACCTGTTTGGAACTTGAGGTGAAGGCAAGATGCATGCCCCCAGGAAAGTATTGCTGTCACCTTTTAAATTCCATTTCTTACATTGCCCTGCCCTAGTTACATCTCTGAGAAATAGAAATAATGGGGTGAAAGTTACAGATAGACCTCAATGGAAGAAGGTTTCTTTCTATTAAAGCTATCCAACAAGGAGAGAAGTTGCCTTGAAAAATGGAGAATGTGAGAGAAATTGATCTAAGGCAGGGATCAAAAAAAGTCAAGCTTCTCACTGACCTCGCCAAATATAAATAAAGATTTTAAAACACCCAAAATCAGAAAAATGGCTATCTGCCAAATGAAAACCCAACGAAAATGAAAAATGAGCAATGTTCCAACATAGTTTTAAAATACCATCTAATCCCTGAATCAGCTAAAGTACCAGGAGTAATAGAAGAAAAATAAATTATGCAAGACATCCCAAGACAGTCCTTCTTGCTGTTCCTTGAACAATAAACTCAGGGCTTTTTCTGGCTGTCCTCCATATCTGAAATGCACTTACTTCTTCCTCTGCCTCCTGGATTTCCCAGCAAAACATCCCACCTTGTACAGGAAGCTTTTCCCAACTCCTTTTAATTCCAGTTCCTTCCTTCTGTTGATTATCTTTAGTTCTTCCTTTCTATGGCCTCTTTGTACAGCATTGTTTGTGTGCTTCTCTCCCATTAGAGAGGAAGCTCTGTGAAGAGAGGGTTGTACCAGGCTAGTGTCTGGTACATACAGTGAACTTAACAAATGCTTACTGACTATTGACGTCTAGCAAAAATCAAACAAAAATTAGCAATGATCACAATAAAGAACCTAAGGATTTTTTTTATCACACAAGGAAATTAAATTTAAAATAAGGAGACAATTTTAAAAATAAGGAAATCCCTAAAAACCTCAATACCAATATCCATATGAGTAACTGATAGCAGATACTCGCAGAATAAAATAGAATTGCATATGGTAAAAAGTTATGAATTCTCATCCCTTTGCAAGGATTCAAGTAAAAGTAAAATAACAAACAGATTAGAGTGGGTATTCCTGCACTGTTTCAGTCATGTCCAATTCTTTGTGACTCTATTTGGATTTTTTTGGCAGAAGCACTTGACTGATTTGCCATTTCCTTCTCCAGCTCATAGATGAGGAAACTGAGGCAAATAGGGTTAAATCACTCACCAGGATCCCACATCTAGTAAGAATCTGAGGCCAAACTTGAACTCAGGGAGATGAGTCAGCCCTATTCCAAGTCTGGTATTCTATCTACTGTATCATCACTAGGTTAAAAATCCCCTAAAAGAAAGGAGTGCATTTCAGATATGAAGGACAGCCAGAAAAAAAAGCACCAAGTTTATTGTTCAAGAAGAAGAGTATCTTGGGATGTCTTGCATAATTTATTTTTCTGCCTCTATTACTCCTGGTACTTTAGCCGATTCAGGGATTAAATGGTATTTTAAAACTATGTTGGAACATTGCTCATTTTTCATTTTCATATTTTCATCTGGCAGGTAGCCATTTTCTGATTTTTAGTGTTTTTAAATCTTTATTTATATTTGGTGGGGTCAGGGAGGAGTTTGGCTTTCTTTGGTCTGTGTCTTAAATCAGTTTCTCTCACACTCTCCATTTTTCGAGGCAACTTCCCACCCCCTTTTTAATTGAGGAAATTAAGGTAAATAGGGTTAAATCACTTACCCAGGGTTCCACAGCTAGTAAGTGGCTGAGGCCACATTTGAACTCAGGGAGATGTGTCAGCCTGACTACAAGTCTGGCGTTTTATCCACTGTACCAATACTAGACTAGAACTCCACTACGATTACTTCTAGTTTTAGGATTCCAAGATTATGAGTGCCCTACTGCCATTAATTTCTGTCTGGTGTTCTTTAAATTCTACTCTCTGATACAAAGCTCTAATCATTCTACCTTATATATGCTTAGTATACCTATTCAGAGTTATATATTTATACTTAGTTATATTTAGAAGAACTAAGACTCAAAGGGGGAAATGAGTGGAGGAAAGGGAAAGAAACAGTCAGAGAGAGAGGCAGAGACAGAGAGACAGAGACAGAGACAGAGACAGAAACAGAAACAGAAACAGAGACAGAGAGACATAGCCTTAAAGTGTAGTGAGCTGAATAGCAACAGATCCATGGGAAGAGAGCCTATGGAAAATTCTTTATTTAACCTGCATTATTCTTATCCATAGGTAGAATGTAGCCACCTACATGGTTTTATTTAGGAAAAAAAAGAAGTCCAGGCAACTCTTTCTGAAAATATCTTCCCTCTACCAACTTAGCCTCAGTGCCCAAAATTTCCACCTCAAGACCCCTATAATAAACCAGATAACTTCTAGGTCTTAAACTAAGAAGGAGCTTAGCACTCATATTATCTAACCAAACTCATTTTATCAGTAAAGAAACTGAGTCCCAGAAATGTGAGATGTCTTAAAAAGGAGAAATTCTAAACTTAGATCTTTTGTCTCCAAATTTCATCATCTCCTATTATATTCTTATTTATGCAAAAGCCTTAATGCAATGTTAAGTTATTAAGCATGAATAGACTGTGTATCTATTTTATATTTATTTTATATATTACATATTATTTTATTATATACTTTATTATACATATGACATATATATAAATTATATATATACAAATATATACATATGTATATATATTATATATCATACATTATTTTATCATACACAAATGTACACATATAGGTATAAATAATGATTTGGCATTGGCATTATATATGTAAATTATGTATATATTGAGATTATATATATATATATATATAAATAATTATATGTGTGAGTATTAATGCTCCATTCTTTAGAGTGTTTGAAAGCTTTAAAGTAGTTTTAAGTTTTAGTTCCTTAAAATTGTATTAAGCCTTCTATAGCTTTATATTTCAAAAATCTCCTGTTATTATTAAGAATAATTATTATTAATTTCCTTTTCAGTTCTCATAATATCACAGATTCAGATGAAGGGAAGTTAGAGAACATTTGGTCCAATCCACTCATTTCACAGAAGATGAAACAGACAGAGGTTCAATGACTTTCCCAGCATCACACAGCTGTAACGATCTGAGGCAGAATTTGAACTAAGTGTCTTCCTGATTCCAAGAGCATCACTTTATTTGCTTTTCTTCTCTGCAGGACACTGAGAAAGCAGGAGAGGGGGAAGGGAAAGTTCCCTGGCTTTAGGTGCTGCCTATAGAGAGCAGATGGAATAGGATTCCACCACAGGGAGTCCAGAATAGCCAAGAAGCAGTTTGAAGTGCTTGAGCACCTGGGGGCTGGGCAGGTGGGAAGAGAAAATAAAAAGGACCTGAAAGGAAAGGGGCGGTACCTCCAGAAACAAACACTGCCTACTTTACAGCCTGGCCTAGGACCAACTGTGCATTTCATCTATTTATTTGTTCGCTGTCTGAAGAGGGTCCTATGGCCCTGTATAAAATAGGGTCACTGAACAGATCATTTTTCAGTCACATCATTTCTCACTCATTCATTCATTCATTCATTTATTCAACAAATACTTATTTGTTGAGCGAATGGTACTTCACTGGTACTTCTACAAGGAATTATTGACTGTGCACCTAAAATCTCTGGTTTATTGGCTGCCTTCCCAGTCACTGATTAGCCATGAGCGCACCTGCTGTAAAAGGCTTCAGCCTTCTCCTGGGAAGCAGGAAGAGAACTGGAGGGATGGGGGAGTAAGAAAGGGGGAGAGAAATCTTCTGGGAAAGCTCAAAGAGAAGCATCCTTAAAGACCAATAAAGGGAAGCAATATTCTAATAGAATAAAGCTCACTGAGCTTATTTCCCCCAAAAGGGTGCTGTCTTTGAAAATTAAATAACATCAAAATAAGTTCAGATAAATTTCTAAGTGACAGATCCAAAATGGGCAAATTAGGATACATTAGGATGTGTGTGAGACTCTGCTCATCTTTGAAGTTGGCATGAAGGAAAATAATAATCATTCTCCAAAAGCCAACGGCACCTTGAACATGATTTTCTCCTTAATAAATGTTTGACAAATAAAAGCCCTCCCATTATACATAAATGAATTAATGAAATTTTGAAAAGCATTTATTAAGCACTACTATGTACCAAGCACTGGGGATACAAACAAAAAATAAGACAATGCTTGCATTCAAGAAACTTATAGTCTAATGAGGAGATGAGACATATGGAATGAGCAGCGAGGGGAGACACACCATGCATCCATGTAAGCAAATACCAAAAATATACAAAGTGAAGTGAAGACGGACAAAGTGCTAAATAAAGTACCTGGCCTTGGAGTCAGGAAGATTCATCTTCCCAAGTTCAAATTGGCCTCAGGCAGTTACTAACTATGTAACATTGGGTTTGCCTCAGTTTCTCCATCTACAAAATGAGTTGGAGAGGGGAATAATAAAACCACTCCAATGTCTTTGCAGAAAAAAAAAAAATAATAAATACCAATGGGGTCACAAAGAGCTGAACATGACAGCAAAGGACAAATAAACACATATAGAAAGTTTCCACTAAATCAAATGGAATGATCTCATGGTGTAGCAGAAAAGAAGGTGGTAATATTTCTTTTTTACTATCATTACAAGGGATAAAATCATAGCCACTTCTGATTTTGAACAATTTTAAAATGCCAAGTATTTTGATGGCAAAAACTTTCTTTTTCAATAGATGTGATACATATCTCTTGGCACCACAAAGAGTGAGAAAATCCTGAATGATCTGAATCATGAATCTGACCTGATATAAGTCTGGATTCAAGGAATTCAGGAAGGATGCAAGACACGAGACATCTATGGTATATACAATAGACCACCAGGGTTAGAATCCAAGACCTTTGTTCCATCCCCAGCTTTGTTGCTTTCTGGTCATCTCTCTGGTGTTCAGTTCCTTCCTCAATAAAATGAAGGATTGAATTACTTAACTAGTTAAAAGTCCTTTCCAACTATAACACCTTATGAGTATGAATTTTTGATTCAAACAAAGAAGGCCAAAAAAAGTATTTGCAGGGGACTATTAGCCAATAGTTTCCTCACTCTAACTCTATAACACCTTGTCCCATTATGAAGATTTTAACCTCCTTTGAGGTCAAGGACCATGTCTCATAATTTTTTATCTATCCCCACTACCTAACACAGTACTTTACATATACACAATAGATGCTCCTTAAGTGCTTGATTGATTGATTGATGAGGTAAACTACCACCAAGCCTATGTGTCTCTACCTAGGATATAAAAATGAATATTTCAACAAGTTATACTGATATTTTCAGCCAAAAAAATGGTACCTTAAGTACCTGCCAGTTTCAGGCGTTTTGAAAGATAATATCATATTCACAAGACATTGTCAAAATATAATCAGTCGGATAATATAGTAACTTACAATTGCCCCATTATATGCCAGAAATTGCCAAGAACATGAATACCAGTCACTTCTCAGGCCTCCTACACTTCTAGGATAAGAGAATTGTAATGTCTTAGAGACACGTAGGATCTCGGAGGTTAACTATAGCTAATCATCCATCAATCAGTAATCCGGTTTGGATCACACCAAGCAATTCATCCTCTAGCCTCTATCTGATGACTCCCTGTAATGGGGAACTCATTACCACTACAACTCAAAAAAAAAAAAAAAACAAACAAACAAAAAAAAAAAAAACCTCAGAAAGTCAAAGTTGAAAGAGCTGTATAGTCCAATTTGTGTTTCAATTAGAATCACCTCCAAGGTCAAAGAGTAAATATGTAAGTTGGGTTTTAAACCTAATTATCTCCTGCCTGAGACCAATATTTATTTCCATATAAAATTATTCTTTTGACCTAGTCAAGGCACTCCATGTTGGTTCCCTATTTCCTAAAACATACACTCCTAGCTTGGCACTTTAGGCCCTCCACAATCTGCCTGCAACTTTTCCTAGTCTTATTCAGCATTACTCATGTTCATTCCCTCCTCAGTTCAGTCAGTTTAGACTACTGGCTGCTCTCTGATTTCTTCTGTGTATCCTAATACACTACAATAATGTAATATGTTATATGTAATTATATATAATACAATATTTTATATATACTATAATAATATAATATTTATAATATAACATAATTATAATACAATAATATTAAATTATTAAATTCTGTGTATGTGTGTGAAATTTAGAGATGGAGATAGGTAGATCTATATATAAGTATATATGTACATATAAAAGTTCTTAAGAGAGACCTTGAAAGTGTCCTTGTATCGCTTTTTCTGACTATCTTGTGAGTGCTTACATTTACTATGAGCCAGGCACCATGCTAAAGACTTTATAAATATTACCTCATTCCTTATAATAACCCTAGGAGATGAATACTATTATTATTATTATTATTATTATTATTATTATTATTATTATTATTATTATTTTACAGATAAAGAAACTTAATCGCATAGTAATTTAGAGTTACTGAGTGTCACACAGTTACAGTACGTGAGGTCTTCCTGACTCCAAGATCAACCCTCTAACCATTAAACCACCTAACTCCTTTATATACACCTAATGAATGTTTATTAAATTGAAATGAATACAATTAAATTAATAATCTAGTTTAGCCTTCCATTAATTCAAGCCACCAAGTCCAAGTGAAC
This sequence comes from Sminthopsis crassicaudata, assembly GCF_048593235.1. NCBI lineage: Eukaryota > Metazoa > Chordata > Mammalia > Dasyuromorphia > Dasyuridae > Sminthopsis > Sminthopsis crassicaudata. The sequence continues at coordinate 127,035 of NC_133622.1, read as the reverse complement.
TACATCTTTGAGCACTGAAAGAACTTCTGAATGTGATTTCTTAGATATTCATAGAGATTATGAGGGAGAAAAAAATCTCTAAACCTAGGAGATGACACCATAGAAGTAGAAACAGGCAAATATTATCCCAAGTTTCAAAAACAGGAAGAATTCACAGGCATGAGCTTGATGCTAATTCATGAAAAAAAGTTCTAAGATGCATTAGGAAAAGATTGACTACACTTGTTATAGGGGTGAGGGTCATCCTAAATCCTTCTATAAATTATTTAAGAGGTGATTTGTGAGCACTTAAAAATGGAAGGACTAAGCAGTACAAAGTCAATTTCCATGGGCTAGCATGAGTTCATCAGAAATAAGTAGAGCCAAACCAGCCTCATTTCCTTTCGTTGTCAGGGTTACTAGACCAGAAGTGACAGGGAATGGTATAAACATCACCTATGTGGATTTCAGCATGGATGGTGCTTGCAAAGTTTATCCCTAAATCTTTTTGGACAAAATGAATAAATAATTGAAGACTAGAAAATAGTACATTATGTAGGGTTTGGAGCCATCTGAACAAATGGACCTAATGAGTGTTGATTAACAAATCAATGGCAACTTGATAGGAGAATTCTAGAGCAAAAATCCTAGGCTTCTGTTCTTAAATTTACTTAATGGTAAAGACTGTGGTTACATTATTAAATCCATAGGTAGCTGAAAGCCAGAGGATGGCTAACACATTAAGTGTCCAAATCAGGATCTAAAAATATCTCTGTGTAAAAATGTATAATAATGAATCCCATGAAGCGGTCACATGTATTCAGATTCACACTATTCAAAATTATAACTATGTAAAAAATGGTAATTGGTTAAAGACCTATCTAGATATGCAGTATGAATTCTAATAATGCTACCACTTCATGGGATTTATCATTCACACTAATCAGGACCTAGCTACAGACTAGTACAATGAGCCAAATCTAATTAGATGAAGCATAATAAAGATAAATATAAAGCACTACAGTTGAATACCAAAAATGAACTGTATAAGCACAGAATGAGGGAATTATTGCTAGATATGGCTTTTTCACATGAAAAAGACATAGAAGTTGTCATTTTAATGAATTGTAACCTTAATAAGTAAGCCACTAGGTGACTGCTTAGCCTGGAGTCAAGAAAAGCTTAGTTCAAATCATCTGCTCACTAGCTGTGGGATCCTGGACAAGTCACTTAACTCTATTTGCCTCAGTTCTCATCTGTAAAATGAACTGGAAAAGGAAATGGCAAACCTTCCAATATCTTTGCCAAGCAAACAACAAAGAGTTGGACACAACAGAATGACTTAACAACAATATTGCTTGTCTAAGAGATCATCTGATTAGAGGATGGAAGGCAGACATTGGGAGTACCTTTCAGATACTATATTTAAAGAGTGTGCTCAGGGCAGCCATCCCATCATTTCTCACATCACTTCCCACCCTATGCCCCCGTGTTGTTTCTTCCCACACCCATCTCCCATATTGGGGTAATTGGGGTTCAGTAACTTGCTCAGGGTCACACAACTAGTAAGTGACAAGTATCTGAGGGAGCATTTGAACTCAGATCCTCCTGACTCCAGAGCTGATGTTCTATCCACTTTGTAACCTAGTTGTTCTTTGTCTTTCTTTTTTTTTATGTGTTATCTTAATCACTGTTTCCCTTTTGAAATGCTCTTAAACTAACCCTTTATGATATATAACAAGGTTTGGGAAACCCAGGAGAAGTGAGGAGTTAGGTGGTCACTAGGTGAGTAATCTTAGATAGGTTAATTATTTCTATTTTTACTACTGATACCAAATTCTAAGACAATCAAGGCATACATTCTAATATTTCCTTGTGAAAGAATGGAAATGAAAATTCTTATTTATTAATCAATTAGCTCTGATTCCAACACTCCAATTTATTAAATAAACTAGAGAAACCTCTATTCACATAAACTTTCATTTTTCTCTTTCAGCATCCAACCTCCTAATCCCCTAATGTTAAATACATTATCATCACTGACTATACAATGTAACAATCATACAAAGTTATATCTAAATATTTCAGCAATATATCAGTTATGACAAAAGTTGTAATACAAAGTCACTTCTATCCATCAATTGCAACTGTTATCTTTTCTGTCCAACAACTCAGTTCTTCACGATATTTGTCAAAGTACCTTAAGAATTCTCCTTAGGCTATCTTCACTAGATCAATCTCAGGAAATTGTCTTCAAAAAATTTCTCCTCATCAGCTAACTCACTCAGGTTCTCAGGAACAAAGTTCTTTTGTTCCTTTCTTTCAGTGCCTCCAGTTATGACAATAAATGTAGGTGACAGCTTAGTTGTAACTCTCCACAAGATTCTATTTGGTCTTAAAGACATAGTAATGTAACCATGTCATTTGTGGAAGGTGCTTTTGAAACTGGTTACTTTCTTACAGAACAGACTAAGGAAGCTGGGAACAATCTACTTTCTTTCACAGTATAAAATAAATACCTATGTGCACCTCCAACCTTAGAGCAAACTTCTTTTCTCCAAGACTTTCCCCAGAGAAATCACTGACCATAATTCCAAAGAAAAAAGCGTACCTATAATATTTTAAAGACAGTTATAAAAACAAACTATGGATTTCTGAAGCTCAATGTATTTCATCAGAATATGAGGGCTTGAGAATTATCAGTGATCTTGAGCTTAGCAGGTGCCAAAATCTTTGCTTTTACTTCAATTATCCGACCTAAAACAAAAGGTCAGTATCTTGTACATCTCATTCTATCTTATATGAGACTGGATCCATATCACATGAAAACAATCATTTAAGGCAATTAAGAATTGAAAAATTCAAACTAGCCCCTCTGGTGCTAGTACACTTGTACTGAGTAATACAACTCAGCCTTGTATTTAGCTTTCTAAAGTGCCATTGGCATGGTTCTTTAGGCTTAGGACTCTCACTTCTTAGCCTTTTTCCATTACTATAACTATAAAACCCTACAGAGCACATCTTGTTCATCTTTGTATTTCTCCACAGCACATAATAATAATAATAGTAACATGTAATAGGTAATAATAAAAAAAAATAACAACACTGAATTAGTTTAATTATACAAAAGTCTAAATGACTGGATAATCATCTTAATTCTCTAACCTATTGGTGCATGTGGAGATGCCTCAAAAGGATCATCAAAAGTTGAAGATTGTTTTATCCTTTCCTTTATATCAAAGGGTCACTTAGGAGCTCTTTGGTATTGGCTGTACTAATATGTTTTATGATCTAAGGGCACCTGTTTATTAGCAACTGAATTTGAGCCAGCCAATCCCTTCCCATACATTAGCAACTAGTCATCAACTGGATAAGCCTTTTGTCTAATTCAAATCACATGTGGCCCTATGACCTACAGGTGAATAGTGCAGGATCTAATTAACCACCCCTTGGAGCCATCCACTCCTTTGGACGTGATTTCTTGATGTTCCAAGGTATTTTCTTGCTTTCCAAACTTCGAGCTGCCTGACAATGCAGGTGCGCTCCCCAAATCTGTTGTTGCAGCAGTGCTTGTTGGGGTCAATGCAGCTGTTTCTCTTCATGAGAGTCTTTCGTACTTGCTGACATTTCTGTGGCAGAAAAGGGGGGAAATACTAAATTTCAGGAGATGAAACAGCTGGTCCACAGACAGGGTAGGAAGAAGAGGACAGCATGGTCACTAGAACACTGTTTATGAGAATATATTTCCCGAAATCCATGTCCACATGGGGTGTTAGTGTGGTGTTAATCTTGCCCCAGAGATATGGATTGAAGGGGCTCTGGAAACAAATATACATCCCTTTCAAACATTTCACCCAGTCTAGAGTGGAGAGACAACTTAGACACACTGTATTCTAGAGTGTAACTTCAATCTCTTCTCTGGTTTCAAATTCACTTTTTTTTTATTTTTTCCAGGTGTGCAGACTGGCTAAGTGGCAACATCAGACCTTTACTTAACAACATCAGTGCTGACTGCTTGAGGAGTCAGTTAGCTAAATTGGCACTGGGGCCAACACGTGACTTTTTGACCTTGTAATTGCAAATATGGAGCTGTTTGTTTTTTCAAAAGTGTCTAAAACATGTGTGATAGGTATAAAGTTTCCCCATAAATTGAAATCTTTAGTTTGTTCTGGTCTAAACAAACTGCTTCCCACAGCTGGACTAAGAATATTCCATCCCATCTCATTGAACAGACTGGGACCTGGATATTTCCCAAGATGAAAGTTTGCCATGTCTCATATGTGGCAATGTCTTAAACCAGCACTATTATGCACCAGAAATAAAGCAACCTAATTCAGGAAGAGAGCAAAACTATAATTCTGTGAGACAAGATTATTGGTTTTGAAGAAAATAAGAGACCATTTTATTAATGATCAAATATATGGGCTTCAGCCTATTAAGCCTTTGAAGCAAATAATCAGGATGGAATCCCTTTCTATATCTAATCATTGTAGCAAATGACATTTGAAATCCTATTTTCCTAACTAGAGGGACTGAAAGCTTGAACAAATAACCAGCATAGCTTTTCAACTTCTTTGCTCTAAGTAAATTTGTGGAAAGTCACATAGCTTCAAATGTATTTATTCATCCATCCATCCATTCATTTAGAATTTATTGAGCTTTTTCTATGTGCAAGAAACTGTATTAATGTGATAAGGGATGCAAAAAGTAATAAGAAGAAAGAACAGCTTACATTCACACAACTTTTTGAGGTTTGCAAAGAATTTTGCCTAAATTATCTCATTTGATCTTCATAGCAATGCTGAGAGATAGTTGCTACAGATTCAATTATTCCCATTTATAGATGAAGAAGAATTCCTAAGAAAGGTTGACAACCAAAGTCACAGAGCTATTTTCAAGTGAGATTGGACCCAGTTCTTTTCTGACTCTAAGTCCAGCACTCAAAAGATTATATTTATATGTATAGCATATTTGTATATACATGCTACATACACATATGTATATAGTCATATCAATATACTTATAGATATGCTGCCATTCAGCCATTTCAGTTATGTCCAACTCTTTCTAACTCCATTTGGAGTTTTCTTGGCAAAGATACTAGCGAAGTTTGCCTTTCCTCCTCCTCATTTTACAGATAAGGAAACTGAGGTAAATAGGGTTACATGACTTACCTAAGGTCACACAGCTAGGAAGTATCCGAGGCTGGATTTAAAGCCTTCCTGACTTCAGGCCCAGAATTCTATTCATTGTAGCACCCAGTTGTCTTGTATTCATAGGCATATTTATTGCTGAAAAGGACCTTAGAGTTAATCTTCTCATTCAACCTGATATGATAGGCCAGAAAAAGTACGTTGCCCAAGGTTACATTAAAGTAGACGAAAGAGCTGGGATTCAAACTTGATTCCTCTGGCTCCATGTCCAACACTTATCCTCATGGAGGGTATTAACACTTACTCCTCCCTAAATACTTGAAATTAAATTCACTCTGAAACTCCCTCTTGTGGTATTTTCTTGATAACAAAAACTGAGGCAGAGAAGAGGCAGAAGCTTACTTAAATTTAGCTCAGAACAATCCAAAAAGAACTTGGCAACTGAATACTGTCCAAAGTTCCTTTAGCTATTTAGGCCCCAAGTCAAATACTTGTTTTTGTTTGCAAGGAACTCTGAAGTTTAAATGGTCATTGGAGATCCAATACAATTCCAAAGGACCAAAGATTAAAAAATGCTATCTATCTCTAGAGATAGAACTGATAAAACTTTGCATGCAGACTGAAACATACTTTAACTTTATTTTTATTGTTTTATTTTGTTTGTTTTCTTTTGCAACATGACTTATAGGGAAATATGTTTTGTATGACTTCACATAATCACCATCAAATTTCTTACTTTTTCAAAAAGGGGGGAAGGACAGAAGGGAGGGAGAGAATTTGGAACTCAAAGGGTTTTTTTAATCATTGTTTAAAAAAATTTACACATAATTGAGAAATATTTGATTAAATAAATAAAAATTAATTTTAAAAAGAAAAAATGGTCATTGGACAGAAATAGAAAAGATGTTAGCAATCACTTCCTTCAATTCATCACCACCACTGAACAAATGGATGAAGATGGATCAGAAACCTCATCTTTATACACCGCACAGAGGATAGATGGTATATTAGCAACCCATAGTGGGATGGAGTCATCTTGAAATAGCCCAAGAGAACCAATTTTTAAAATTTTCAATGTGAATATTTATTTCTTGGAAATAAGCAAACAATACTGTTTAAAATCTTATTTATTGTTTTGTCTAGATTCAAGAAAATGACAAATGTTAATGATGCAGATTTAACTTAAAAGTGTGTTGTGAATACTTTTTTCCAAATAGGAGGATGTTAATCATTTACCAGCACATCTCTAGTTATTACCTCTTCTATGATTTTGACATTGATATAAAAACAAAAGGGCAACTGATAAAACATCATTTATATTTGAAAGATCACAGGTATAGGAGAAGTGATACCATACTGGAAAAAAAAGTGCAAATAATATAGTTTTTTAAAAATTAAAGGCAAGAAAATAGTCTCTGAAACTTTTCTATACACTGGGCTTGATTTCAATTTGAAATATTCTAAAATAGGTCTTAAAAGAAATTATTAATAAATATCTTAAAAAAGGAAATAGTGAGTACAAAAATATTTGTAGATGTATCTTTACTTGGTAGACAGGGTGTTATAAATGTCGATATTGATTCTATATCTGTGTTTGGATTTAAAGTTCAGTATATATATATGTGTGTATGTGTGTGTATGTATGTGTGTCTATGTGTGTGTGTGTTTGTGTGTGTGTATATATCATAGTTTATAAATCATGACATTTTGTTCAAAAGAAAAATTCTCAGGTGATTCATGATGATGTTATAATATTTGTGAATCCATTTTTGAACATTAATAAAGTAAAAATTTTGTTGTTTAATCATGTTGGACTCTTCATGAGTCCACTGGATTTTTCTTGGCAAAGATGCTGGAACTGCTTTCCATTCCTTTTCCAGCTCTCATTTTACGTAGGAAAAACAAGGCTAAGTGACTTGTTCAGTGTCATATAGCTAATAAGTATCTGAGGCCAAATTTAAACTTAGTTCTTCCTGACTTCAGGCTTGGTGTTCTATCCACCGTGCCACTTATCCCAGATTTTATCAAACAGGCAACAGCTTATTTTGTGCCAAGAACTGTGTTAAGTGCTATGGATACAAATACAAGCAATGAAGGGAATAAAGAATGACCAACCTGGGCCTCTTCCCTAAATGGAGGTCTTAGGAGGAACTCGCCAATATGAGAAGGGAGTCCCAAGAGACTCCCCATTCTAGAGTGAAAAAGCCACAAATTGTTTAAAAGAGCATTTTCTCTCAATCTTCTGTGGGGGGGAGAGAATGAATGAGAATAATATGAAAATACAACCAACAGGGTTTAGAACTAGTCAAATGGCCAAATTTGAATAGGAATCCTGCACAGTTTCATGTCACATTGGCAAAATGTCTTCAGTGGTGTGCCATCTGTGCTGGGCTTTTTGTGTTATTTAATACTATTGTCAGTGTCTTGAATAATGGCAGAAATGAAAAGTTTACCAAATTTTCTGATGATACAAAGCAAAAAAGGATAGCCAAGAAACACTGGCTCACAGAGTCAGAATCCAAAAAGATCTTGAATGCCTAGAACACTGGGTTGAATTTATTAGGATGAAATTCAAGATGAATAAATGTAAAATCTTAGGCTTGGTTTCAAAAAATTCACTTCAAAGGAATAAGATGGGGAAGGGACAGTTAGGCAGGGATGAGTCTGAAAACCAATGCACATTTTAGGGAATTTTAGTAAACTGTAAACTCAAACCCAATTAGTAGCATGGTATGGCCACCAAAAAAGCTAATAAAACCTAGTGCTTCTGGAACTAAGAATATGATAATCTCTTATACTCTGTTCTAGGGGTTTTCATTTAATTCTAAACACCACAGTTTAGGAAAGATATTGATAAACTGTGGAATGTACTAAGGGAGGGTTAATAGGATGAATTGATGACATATAAGGATAGATAGAGAGAGCTTGAACTGTTGAGCATGGAAAGAACCCAGAAGATAGCTGTCTTTAAGTATTTGGAGAGTTGTTGTATCAAGGAGGCATTAGATTTCTTCTGTTTGGCTCCAGAAGGCAGAACCAGGAGCCTAAGTAAAATCTGCAAGAAGGAAAAGTTAGGTTTGATATCAGAAAAAAGTTATCTAATAGTTAAAAGTGTCCAGGAGTGTAATGGAATAACTTGATAAGTGTTAGAGTCCTTTTAATTAGTTTGCTTCAAACAGACCATATATCAAATGTAATATAGTAGAGATTCTTTTTCTACCATGGCTTACACTTGATGACTGATGCTATATTCCTTCCAAATCTAATATTCTATGAATCTATGAACTAATGACCCATGTGCCTATTTCCTAATATACAATTTTGGTAAGAATAATCTGCATGTGCTCCAAGACCATCTTTGATGAGGGGATTAGAAAAGAAGAAAAAGTCTTTCCCCATTATATCCTACAGTGGCCCACATTTTTACCATCAAAGAATTGATTGAAAGATAGAGTGAACACAAAATCCCCCTGTGTTCATTGTTGACTTTGGGAAAAAGCATTTGATTCACTGAAGCAAAATGTTGCCTTAAAGATCTTTTTCAACAAGGTATCCTACATGTGTCTCATAGATATAGATGCACACACATAAAAATATATACATATGTATATGTGTGTATATGTGTATAAATACAGTTATCCCTTCCACATCATCTGAAAAACCTGTGTAAAAATGTTTGGCTCTACCTTTATATCAGAAAAGATATATAAAATAAATTAATATGGTATTAAAAGAAAAATATATTGAGATAAAATATATTATACATATATTTTATATTTTTATGAATTTCTGAACTTCTTCTGTGTCATCTCCTGGCCTTTTCAAGTCATCTGCACCTTCTGCAAAACTCCCCAAAAATTTTCCATTTAATTCCTCATGCCAACCTGCAATATAAAAACCAGAAGGGAAAATTGTACATGTATATATGTCTGTATGTATACATATGTGTATGCATATGTGTATTATAAATTATATAAGATAGCAGCAAAATAACATTGAAGATAAGGTACCATGTATGTGTATGGGTATTGAGTTTGTATATGTGTGTGTATTTATATATATATATATATATATATATATATATATAAGCATATACACATACATACATATACTTAAAAGATATATTAGCAAACATAACGTTGAAGACAAGCTCTCATATTGTGTGTATATATATGTTTATATATACATATTTCTTATGAATTGTCCAAGATGGCTTAAAAGATGTAATAGCAAACATAACTTTGAATATAAGGTATCATATTATTTGTGTGTATATTTACATACATTTTACATATAAATTGTACAAGATTACTTAAAAGATTTAAGAGCAAGCATAATTTTGTTTGAAGACTTTCTGCTCACTAACACCAAACAGGACCTCAAAGAGGGAAGTATGCTCACCAAAGGGGAATACTGAAGTCATACCTAAGTCAAAGAGGATTCCTCTGGACAATGGGATGTTCCACAGGTTCTCTTCTGGTGACATTGTATTGATTACATCAAACCCCAGAAAATTGCAAATATGATCTATAATCACTCAAAAGAGTTTGTCCTAGATTGTCCAAGAACCCGGATTGATGGTTTAGCCATTCATAATTCCTCTTGCTCTATACTTTGGAACTACATCCTATTTCTCCTTTATCCCTACTATGCCAGCATGTTAGAGGATAAAGAGCTGCCTAGTCTCAGAGTCAGAAAAGTTGGAGAGATTTGGGTTTCACCTTTAACACATCTAAGCTGTGTGACTCTAAACAACTCACTTAACCTCTCTGTTTTCTAGATAACTCTCTAATACTGCAAATTGCAGAATAAGTACAAATTTGCATTGACAAAGGTACTTTCTTGCTAGGAAATTCCCTTACCCTTATCCTATCTCTTTAGCACTTTTGTAAGAACTTAAGCTTCTTTCCCTGGTGTTGATAAGGCTGTTATTATGGAGTTGAGACTGAAATTGAAACCTAGGGTTGATTCAAAGCTATTGGAAGACAAGGATTATGCCATATGAATCTTTGGATGACCCTATTATAGGGTCTTGAGTATAGGCAGTGCTCCATAAATGTTTGTAGAAATAAATTGGACTGGAAAGAGGCTGAAAAAATGGATGGCTAAGGTAATAAATTGATAACAAAACTGGTTGAGTAAAAAGGTGGAAAACATAGTGAGTTGGAAGTCAGAAAATCCAAGCTGAATTCCAGCTCTGCCATTAATTTGTTGTGTGTCCTTAATCAAGTAATTACCCCTCTTTCAGCCTATGTTTCTTCATCTGTAAAGTAAGTAAGAGTAGATGAAGTAGATGATCTCTATGGACCAGCCCAAAGCTCCAAGTCTGTGATTCTATTATTGTTCACAAATGCTCTCTCTGTTGTAGAATTTTCCCAAAACTTGGACTGAATCTTTATATATCCCTATAGAGAAAAAGGAATATTCTAGCCAGGGATTTTTCTACTTTATAGTGAACCCTGAGCCTTCTGGGTAAAGAGCAGATGTTTAGTAAGTTCCAAGGGATTTGTCTGCCTTGTTCACACCTCCAGCAGACAGTTCCTCCTCTATTCAATTTATGTGGATACTGATACACTGAAGGACCAATAATTCCCCTTCCGCTTTAAGACACAAAATGGCGGAATCCAAGAAAATAGACTAAGCCTTCTTGCTCTAAATTGTTCTGTTTCTGTTATGATTTCTATTTTTCCCATCTTCATCTGAATCTCTGTTTTCTCCTATTTCAATAAAATAGCACCAAGCCATCAATCAATTAGCACCAAGCCATCAATCTATTAAGGACCTATAGCTTTGTGCTAAGTATTAGAAATTCAAAGACAAAAATACAAAAGTTCCTGCCTCAAGGACTTGACATTTCTCATTCTCATTTCTAGACTTTCTTTTTTAATAATGGAAAGATCCCCTTCAAAAATATGGTTCACTATATGTGTGTTTGTTTGGGCCCTCATTTTAGCAACTGGTTACAAATCAGAGGCTATCTATATTTTTTATAATTTTACTTAAAGACTATGGGAAATGAGAATGAGAAATGTCAAGTCCTTGAGGCAGGAACTTTCTAACATTAGATTAGATAGCCTCTGATTTGTAACCAGTTGCTAAAATGAGGGCCCAAACAAACACACATATAGTGAACCATATTTTTGAAGGGGATCTTTCCATTATTAAAAAAGAAAGTCTAGAATAATCTAATGTTAGAAAGAAGCCCAGAAACAATCTAGTCCAACGCCTTCATTTTACAGATGAGAAAACTAAAACTTGAGAGCATTAGATGTCCAAGGAGTTACATAGGCAAGATTTTAAGCCAGGTTCTTTGACTCCGGTATCAGTATTTTCTCCTATATAACATGCTGCCTAGAATGAATACAGTTCTTTTCTTTGTGCAATTCTTTGAGGTCTACAGTGATCTGCCTTAAGCTTAGAAAATAAAAGATTTTCCCATAATGTCCTTTCCATAGTTTCCCCTCCAATGGAGCTTAATAAATTTGAGTGAGACACAACATCTAGTTGTAGACAGCCTAACTTAGTATAATAGGGAGAGGAATGGTCAATCCATTCCATAGTAGGGCAAGTCATTTCTCTTCCTTTCTTTCTTTACTTCTCCCCCAACATTCTAGCTGAGATGGAAACAATCAAATGGTCAGATCTTAGGGGTCATCTAACTGCCCCAGAGAGAAGTCCTGCTTCTTACAAAGTTCCTTATTTAGCACACAAAAAGTAAAGGAAAACTGCCCTCTCCCCAGGAACTTTAGCCAGCCCTGTTTCTTCCCCTTCCCTACTTCCTGTGACTCTTCTTTGTTGGGTCTATAATTGTTGGCATTTGGTTTTAATTAATATATTTCTTTATTATGTTTTTTTTATTATTTTTCTAATTCAAGAGTTGTTAACCCGGGGTCTATAAACTTTTCAAAAAAATCTTTTGACAACAGTGTTTCAATACAATTAGTTTTCTATCCTATGTAATTTATTTTATGCACTTAAAAAACATTATTTTTAGATATCTATAAGGCTTTACCTGACTTGATCCAAAGGGCTTCCTGATGAAAACAAAACAAAAAAAAAAAAATCTGTTCTAATTGATGCACAATTTCTTTCTCCAACAAAATTCCAGTTCCTTGAAGATAGAGATTTTATTTAGCTAAAGGTTTATTTTTTTTTTTTTTGCCGGATCCTGCCCCATTTAGCTAAAGGCTATGGAACAGAAGCTGAATATTTATTTATAAGCTCATCAGCCTTGAAAAGATCTTAAGGTCACCCAGTCTAAGGATTCCATTTTACAGATGAGGAAGCTGAGATCTACATTGAGCTGTCCAGGGTCACACAGTTGGGGTAAAAATAGAGGTAGAATTCAAAGCCAGGGATTCTTAAGTCAGGTCTACTTCTCTTTTCCTTACAACACTCTGCCCATCCTTTATAAGATTTTGCTTACTTGTCACAGATTTCCATATTTAATTCTTCTTTTCCCAATAGAATATAATTACATTTAGAACTGAAAGAAGCCTTTTCAGGAAGCACTCCTCATTTCATACAATAGGAAATGGAAGCAGAGAGGTTAGAGACTAGGCAGAGTCAGGATTTGAATCCAGTTCCTCCTAATCTAAATCTGTCATTAATCAGATAGCTAAGGGTTTCAGTTCAGAAAGACCTGAGTTCAAATGCAGCCTCAGATACTTATTAGCTGTGTGACTCTTAACAATTGATTTATCTTCTATTTGCCAAAAAAATTGGGATAATAATAGCACCTAAGTCAAAGCATTATTGTGAGGAATGAAGAAGTTAATGTTTATAAGGCATTTAACACAAAGGCTCATTCCCTTCCTTTCATTTCCCTCCTGACTGCTCCCTCCTTTTCACTACAAATCATAGAAGGATTCTTTTTTTGAATTTATCTTATTCTATAGACCACAGGTTTCAGAACTGGATAGGATTAATACTGGGTGCATAATAGGTGATCAAAGAATACTCATGGAATTGAATTTATAAATCTGTCAAATCCAATTATTATATACAAACTCCCTTAGTATATAGGATATTTGTAAATTCATTTCATTATATGTATAGATTTCCAATTTTAAGTCCAGCAACAAACATAATTAGACCATAAAAATATAAAATCACCAGCCTGAATAGCTTATATATTTCCATCAGTCTTCAATCTGCTCTCCAGGCTGAGAGAGCCACATTTACTCAGGATTTTTGAATCACAATGAATGCATTTGGCTAGGATCAAGGAGAAAGAGTGACCTCTCCTGGCAAAAGAAAAGTATTTCGAGGTCCTCAATCTCTCTCTCTCTCTCTCTCTCTCTCTCTCTCTGTCTCTCTCTCTCTCTCTCTCTCTCTCTCTCTCTCTCTCTCTCTCTCTCTCTCTCTCTCTCTCTCTCTCTCTCTCTCTCTCTCTCTCTCTCTCTCTCTCTCTCTCTCTCTCTCTCTCTCTCTCTCTCTCTCTCTCTCTCTTCCTCTGTCTCTTCTCTTCTCTTCTCTTCTCTCTCTCTCTCAAAAAAAAAAAAAAAAGAACCCAGAGTGAAAAAAAAAATGTGTCCTTCTTGATGAAATGATCATGTTTTCAGCACTAAGGATTTTTTACAAGCACATCAACACATTCTTTCTGTTTGCTAGCTTAAGAACTATTTAATGGTGGGTAAGAAATTAGATTCAGATATATCTAGTAAAGTTCAGTAATTACTAGCTAGAAGAAAAAGAAAGAAAAAAGAAAGACGTGTCAATTAGGGCTAGAGAAATAATTTGGCCTGTTTTGTTCTTTGCTCTTTCATTCACCAAATGAGGAAATGCAACCGCTTGTGAAAATTGAGGAATAATGAGAATGAGAGGAACTGTAAAAGCAACCTCAGTAACTACAAAATACCTTAAATGCTTTAGGAAAAATTCTCCCAAGAATTTTCCTTTGTAAAGGGAAACCTAATCTTCTGAATTACAAATGAAAAGCATTCTGTAGTATTTGGATGTTTTAAAAAATAAATCCACTTGATTTTTTTAAGATTTAGATTCATTTAAGATGCACAGATATACTGGTTAAGGAAAGATAAAATGGGGCATCTTGTTTTGTATTTGGTGATACCAAAAAAAAAAAATTCTGTTAGATTCCACTGAGCAAAAACCAGGACCAATCCATTAAAGTTCCAGGGAAATAGATTTGGGCTCAATACAAGGAAGAATTTTATTAATAATTAACAATTATTCAAAAATAAAATGGGCTACCTTGAGTGAGCTCTCTCCTTGTGGAAGTGTTCAAGGAAAGAATAGTCACTAATCAGGGGTGATGGAGAGTGGATTCCTAAGGTCAAAATAAAGAACTTCTATAATTTCTCCCTACTTTGAGATTCTGTGATTCTGTGACAAGAATGGCTTAGCCTTCTAAGAGATAGTTTGGTTGCCCTATTGTGTCTTCTATGCACTTAACATTTTTCAATAAGAAAAAAGACAGGGGAGCAGCCAGGTGGCGCAGTGGATAGAGCACCAGCCCTGAAGTCAGGAGGACCCAAGTTCAAATCTGATCTCAGACACTTAGCACTTCCTGGCTGAGTGACCCTGGGCAAGTCACTTGACCCCAATTGCCTAAAAAAAAAAAAAAAAAAAAAAAAAAAAAAGGCAGATACATGTACCATTCAAAGCAATATCTTTCATTTAGGCAGATGTCCATATGAACCTGATACATTACTGAATACTGAAATGACTGATATGACACACACAAACACACATACACATACACACTCCTTACATAAACCCCTTGAGGGCTGCTACATCTATGATCCAACAAGAGAGGAACTCTAGAAAATGTTCCTCTGATATTCCAGTGACAAATATGGTGAATATTATTGAGTTCTGGCCCAAGATACCAAAATATAGTTCAAAGGAAACACAAAACAAATTTTAACTGGGAAAAGAGAGAGAAGTATAATATGACAAGTTCTGGTCCTCTTTAACAATAATAAGGACCAGAACATGTGCTGTCTCAAGCACTCATCCCATCTGTCATATACACTGCCTAGCACCAGAGGACAGTATAGGATATCAACTCTGTACTTCTGTTTGGCTCTCTAAGAGCTAACTGCCAACCTCCCCTTGGATCTGCCTCTTCTTGGGTGGTGCCAATTTTTTTCTAGGTTGTCAAAGGTTTGATATATTATCCAATGAGATCATGACTCAATCCAGCCTCTTAGGGAAATTCTTTCCCTACAATTAATCCTTACTGAGTTTGCCTTAAAATGTACACACATTTGGATATAGCTCTTTAATCAGACCATTATAAATAAACAAAAGCAAAGGCACTAATACACACAGCATGTGTGGATCCCAACCTGTATTTCTCTTCTTCTTCTGTTCTTCTTACTTCTCTTCAATACCTTCTGTACCAAACTCCCAGCAAGAAGCTGGCCACAACAATCCAAAAGTTCAATTTTCCCAATCCCAAGGAACTGTGAAGACATTGATTCATGTTTTTCACATGTTAGATCTATAGAATTGTATCACTGATTCTAAGCAATCAATCAACAAGCATTTATTAAGTTCTTACTATGTACGAGGAACTGTACAAATTTCTAGAAATACAGAAATAAAAAATAAAGCAATCCCTACCCTTAAGAAGCACATATTTTATCTGGATAGATATGTGTGTATCTAAATATATATATATATAAGAAATGTAAAGTAATTAGGAGGGGAAGGCATTAGCAAATGGAGGGATTGAGAATAGCCTAATGTTGGCAGGCATACCTGAACTGAACTGTGTAGGAATCTAGGGAATAATATATAACAAGAAAGATTGGTTGAACTCAAACTGTGAAGGGCTTAAAATGCCTAACAGAAAAGTATGTATTTGGTTCTAGAAATAACAGGACCAATGGCGTTTATTTGTCTTATTAAGCAATATGTTTAAATCTGGTGTTTTAGGAATGTCAGTTGGACAGATTTGTGGAGGATGGATTAGAAAGAGAGAGAAATAAAGCAGGGAGAACAATTAGGGGGTGATTGGATCAGTCCATATGAAAGATAACACAGGACTGAACTAGGGAGATGGCCACCAAGGTATTGAAAAGAGGAAGATTACAAGGGACCTTGTGGAGGTAGAATCAGGAAGACTTGGCACCTGACGGGAAAGATTACAGAAGAGTGAAGACTCAAAAGTGTCTCAGCAGTTATGAATTTGGGCAACTTGAAGAATGTGATATGCTTGATAGAAATAAGGGCATGCAGAAGAGGGAGAAACAATAATGAATTCTGGCAGACGTGGTAAATTTAAGATAATCTACAAATATTGAAAAAAACAATTGATGAGTTAAAATCAAAATGGTAGATTAGTAGGAAGAATTCCATCTTAGTTCCCCAAAACAACTTCTCCATAAAGATCTAGAAAGCAGATAAGACTGATTCTTGATTTGAAAATTGAAGAAAAAGTCCAAATAGAGTAAGTTCATAAGTTCACCTGCTGCTTGGATATTTATTACTCAGAGCCAGATGCAGGTGAGGAGCTTACAGAGTACAGATCAGGACAGCAGTGATTAGACAATATAACTCTCAATAACTAAAAAAAGTAATAAAAGAACCCAATAGGATACAAGCTCAACTCAGACTTTGCAGAAGTTCAAAAGTGAACAGATCTTATTCCTAACAAAAAGCCTGAAGTCAGGAAGTAGATTGAAAGAATAGGCAAAGAAAATAAGAATCCTACCATAAAGTGCTAGTATGGTGAGGGGTACTGTCAAGAAACATTACAAAAGAAAATGACTCCAAAAAATCTAGAAGCAAAATCTCAAAGAAAAAATTTAACTTGGGCACAAGTTCAACAAAGATTCATGGAAGATATTAAATAAGAAGTATTTTTAAGAGTTAATTTTTTTTCATCAAATTAGAGCACTGGAGATAAAAGTGAGAGGTGAGGAGAAAATTGAGAGCTATGGAAAATGGAATAGGAAAGAGAATTTAAAACTTGGTACAAGAGATACAAAACCATACCCAAGCTAATGGGTAGGCCAAACCAATATAATAAAAAATGGCAATTCTACCTAAATTAGTCTACTTGTTCAGTACTATAGTAATCAAACTGCCAAAAATTATTTTATAGAGCCAGAAAAAAATTACAACAACAATTGATCTAGAAGATTTGCTCAAGAATATCAAGGGAATTAAAGAAAAAATAATTTACAAAGGATGATTCCCTAAAGTCTATTTTAAAGCAGCAGTCATAAAAAGCATATGATACTGGCTAAGAAACAGAGTAGTAGATTAGTGGAATAGGTTAAATGCACATGGCACAATAATTAATGACTATAGTAATCTAGTATTTGATAAACCCCCAAACTCCAGCTCCTAGAAAAAAGAATTCACTATTTCACAAAAATTGCTGGGAAAACTAGAAAATAATATGTAAAAAAAAACTTGGCCTAGACCCACATCTCACACTCCATATCAAAAAAAAAAAAAAAAAAGCCAAAATGAGTACATATTTTAGGCATAAATGATGATACTATAAGCAAATTAGAGAAGCATAGGATAATAGCAGATCTTTGGAGAAAGGAGGAATTTATGGTCAAAAAATTAGAGAACATTATGATATGCAGAATGGATAACTTCATTTACATTAAATTTAAAAGGTTTGCACAAACAAAACCAATACAGCCAAATTAGAAGGAAAGCACAAAGAGGGATTTGGGGGAGCCGGGAAGGGGAAGAGGGAAGAAGGGAGAAATTTACAGCCAGCATTTCTGATAAAGGTCTCATTTCTAAAATATATTCTTATGCATTTGGCAACATTCTTTACATGTCATTCCCCAATTGACAAATGATCAAAGGATATAAACCGATAATTTTCAGAGGAAGAAATTAAAGTCATCTATAGTCATATGAAAAAAATGCTTTAAATCACTATGGATTAGAAGAAATATAAACTGAAACAACTCTAAAGTACCACATCACATTTCTCAGATTGGCAAAATGACAGGAAAGGATGATGATAAATGTTGGAGGGGATATGGGGAAAATTGGAACACTAATGCATTATTGGTGGAGTTGTGAAATGATCCAACTATTCTGGAGAGCAATTTGTAATTATATCCAAAAGCATTGCCTTTACTGGGCCTGTATCCCAAAGAAATCATAAATGAGGGAAAAGGACCCACATATGCAAGTATGTTTGAAACAGCTCTTTTTGTAGTGGCAAAGAATTGGAAAATGAGTAGAAGCCTATCAAATGGGGAATGGTTGAATAAATTATGATATGTGAAAGTAATAGAATATTATTATTTTATAGAAATGATGAGCAAGCTATTTTTAGAAAGACCTGGAAAGATTTACATGAATTGATGCTGAGTGAAACAAGCAGAACCAAGAATACATTGTACACAGTAGCAGCAAGTTTGTACAATGATCAACTTTGAAAGATTTGATTCTTCTCACTGGTTCAGGTATCTAAGGTAATCCCAATAAACTTTGGACAGAAAACACCATCTGCATCCAGAGAGAAAACTATGGAAACAGAATTTAAATCAACACTTTCTCTTATATTTTGATTTTTCTGTCCCAACATGATCCATCATGAAAATTATTTTTAAAAAATGAATGCACATGTAGAATTAAAAAAAAACATACCCAAGAAACAAATTCCCTGAAAATTCAAAAGGACAACATAGAAACTAATGACTTCCTAAAACAAGAAATGCTAAATGTTAAAAACAAAGTCCAAAGAATAGAAAAACAGAAGAAAATGTAAGTTATCTCATAGCAAAAACAAACAAACAAACCACAACAACAACAAAAAAAGACAAGATTTAACAACCATTACTTCAATGGAGCAGAGACTACTTTAGAAGGCAAAAGATATAGTCTTACAACCAAGAATAATGTACCCCGGAAATTGAGCATATTGCTACATGGCAGGGAAGGGGGGGTGAGGGGGAGTAATGAACCTTTTCGTGAAATAGATGACTTCCTAGAATTCCTTATGAAAAAGCTACATAGAGACTTTGAAATATAAACATAGGAGTCAAGAGAAACATAAAAATATAAACATGAACAAACAACCATAGAGACTAAATAAGATAAACTATTTGTATCATGATATGAGGAAGGTGTATATGTGTCTCCTCAGAACCTTATTTCATCAGAGTCATAAAGTCTAATAAGAAAGAGGACCTAAAAATGATTTTGTTATGTTCTTAAAAGAAGACCAGAAAGGGAAGGGAAGAACAATACACTGGTAGGGAAAAGAGAAAGTAAATTAAGCCACATAATTGGGTTGCATAAGCAGAATAAAAACAAAAAGGAAGGAAAGGAACAGGAAGCACTTTAACCTCATTCACATCTGAACAAGTCAAAAGAAAGAAAAATATAACACACTTGCCCACACAAGTACATACATACAGTTAGGTAAAAAAATATTTCACTCAAAGGGGAAACATGAAGGAAATGGGGGAAAGGAGAGAAGAGAATAAAAAGGAAGCTTGGTTAAAGGAGGGATTAGTCCTAAACATAACAAAGTCTAAGTAAAAAGAGTGGATCACGAAAGAGGGATTTAAGAGAAAAGAAAGGGTAGGGGAGCCTGTTGTTTGATACAAATGGAAAAAGAAGAGGGGCAGGAAAACAGGAGCAGACTGTACCAAAATTAGAACATTAGGGTCAAGAACACAACTCCTTCTTCTTTACAAAGGGAGGCAAGAAATAAATAGGAGGAAAAGTATTAAAAAGATAGGGAGGGAAATACACAATTAATAATATATACTAAGACTAACAATAGGATAAACTCACTAATAATGGAAAAAGTAGCAGCAAGATTAGAAAACCAAAACCAACAATATGTCATTTACAAGAAACACCCTTGAAATATTCACACAGTTAGAATTAGAATCTAGAGCAAAATCTATTAAAGTTCTGCTAAAGAAATAAAAGTATAGTATTTCCTCATATTAGAATGCAAACTGATTAATTATGATCTCAGATAAGACATCAGCAAAACAAAATAAACAACTTAAAGAGATAAAAAGGTGAAATATAGTTTGCTGAAAAATACCATAGACAATTAATCAATATCTATATTAAAAATATATGCACCCAATGGCAAGAATCTAAATATTTAAAGGAAAAATTATATGAGTTATAGAGGAATTATTGTAAAACAATAATTGTGGAAGAGGTTCCTTAATTTATCCCATTCAAACTTGAATAAATGTAATTTTTTTAAATTACCAAGAAAGACACTAAAAAACTGAATAGAATTTTAGGAAAGTTAGGTCTGATGGACCTTTACAGATTTTTGAATA
This sequence comes from Sminthopsis crassicaudata, assembly GCF_048593235.1. Taxonomy (NCBI): domain Eukaryota; kingdom Metazoa; phylum Chordata; class Mammalia; order Dasyuromorphia; family Dasyuridae; genus Sminthopsis; species Sminthopsis crassicaudata. The sequence continues at coordinate 106,637 of NC_133622.1, read as the reverse complement.
GGAATAGCAAAGAATATACATATGCGTACATAAATATACATATTTTTAAAAAGCACTTTTACAAAATTTGACCAGTATTTGAGAATAAAAATTTCACAAATTGAGAAAAGCATAAATAGTAAATATATCTGATGCAGACCATAATTCAATAAAAATTATATTCAATAATGGGTTACTGAAGAAAAGATTCAATATTAATTGGAGAATAAATAATTTAATGTGAAATAACTGGATAATCAATAAACAAATCATAGAAAAAATAAATAATTGTTTTGAAAATAATGAAAACATTTCAAAACTTTTGAGATATAGCCAAAGCAGTCATTAGAGGAATTTTATATTTCTAAACACTTTTATAAATAAATGAAAGAACATATCAACAAATCAAAGAACAAATCAACAAAAAATAAATAAATAAATAGAAAATCAAATGAAAAACACTCAAACATGAAAATAAGAATTCTGAAAGCCCCCCAAAAATTATTAAAATAAAAAGCAAAAATAAAGAATTGATATGCAAGGCAGTTTTTGGTTTTTTTGTTGTTGGTTTTTTTTTTTTTTAGGGGAGAAAAACAAGATAGGCAAACCAGTAGCTAATTTGTTTAAGAAAAAGAAAAACAAAAACAAATTAACAATATAGAAAGTTAAAAAGAAAATTTACAACTAATCAAAAAAACTTAAATCATCACAAACTATTTTGCATAACTATGTATCAATAAATCTGACAATCTAGATGAAACAAGTGAATATTTGCAAAAATATAAAATGACTGGATCAATAGAAGAAATAGAGAACTTTACCTGATCTCGGAAAAGGAAACTGAATAAGCCATAAATGAATTCCCAAAAAGAAAAAAATCCTGCTAATTATGCCAATATTTAAAGAATAATTAATTCCAGTATTATATAAGGTGTTTAGAAAATGAGAAAAAGAAAATTTCTGTCAAATTCTTTCTATGATATATATATGGATTTGAAATCTAAATCACAGAGAGTTAAACCAGAGAATGAAAACTATAGATTAATATTCCCAATAAATAATGATGAAAACATTAGCAAGATGATTTCAATAAAATATCACAATATAACTAGGTCAACTTTATACTAAGAATGAATATCTGACTCAATATCAAGAAAACTAGAAACATTACTGACCATATTGTTAGCAAAAAAGAGCAAAATCAAATGATTATATCAATCAATGCAAAGAAAGTTTTGCCAAGATACAAAAGCTATTTCTATTTTTAAAATATATACTGGAAGGCATAGGAATAAATGGCTCTTTCCTTAATATAACAAATAATATCTATATAAACTAAGACCCAGCATTATCTGTAATATAGTAGAAGCCTTTCCAATAAAATCAGGGAAAAGCAAAGAATGTCAATTATCACCAATACTATTCAATATAGTTCTAGAAATGCTAACTATAATAGGAAATAGAAAAACAAATTAAGGTGATAAGTATAAGCAAACACAAAACAAAACTGTCACTTTTTACAGATGATATGATGGTTACTTAGAGAAGTCTAATGAATCAATTAAAAAAATAATTAAAATAATTAACAGAATCATCAAAATTTAAAAATATATAAATAACTCCATATAAATCATCAGCATTTCTGTATATTATTAAAAAATTCAATAGAAAAAATTCCATTTAAAATACAGAAAATATTAAATATTTACCTGCCAAGACATATAAAAGATCTACATAAATACAACTACAAAATATTATTGCCCAAATTAAGACAAATCTAAATGAAAGGAGAAATATTAATTGATCATGGGTAGGCTGAGCCAATAAAATAAAAATTACAATACTACTTAAATTAACTTACTTATTCAGTGACATACCAAATTACCAAAAGATGATTTGTAGAGATTTCTTTTCATTTATATGAAGGAATAAACAGTCCTAAACTCTCAAGGGAAATAATTTAAAAATAAAGTGAAAGGAAAGGAGTCTAATAGTATCAAATCTTCAACTACAGCACAAAATAGTCATCAAAAAGAATTTGATGTTAGTTAAGAAACAGAGAGATTAATCAGTGCAACAAATTAAACACAAAGAGGCAAATAAGCAAAGGTTAGTGTTTGGTAAACCCAATAGTCTCAGACACTGAGGTAAGAACTCATTATTTGAAGAGGGGGAAACTGTTGTGAAAACTGGAAACTCATCTGGGAGAAATGAAATATAGACCAATATCACACACTGAATGCCAACATAAGCAGCAAATGATCACATGATTTTTTTAAAAATTTAAATGACATCAGAAACAATTTAGAGACACAGGGCGAAATTGTCAGATCTACAGATAGGGAAAGTGATGAAACAAGATGGAGAAAATGACAAATTTATTTTTAAAAGATTCACAAACAAAAAACATATTATTAAACATAATATTAAAACAATATTAAAAGAAAAGCAGGTCACTAGGGAAATAATTTGCAGCAAATTTCTCTGATAAAGTTTTCATTTCTTGATGAGCAGAATGAATTCAGAAAAACCTGAGAAGTCCTCTGTGAGCTCATATAAAGTGAAATGAACTGTGTACAATTTACAGCAATGTTTTGGGATGATTAACTTATGAATGGCTTTGTTATTCTCAGCAATACAATGCTCCAAAACTACTCTGAAGAACTTAAAATGAAAAAATTCTATCTATACCCAGAGAAAGTACTGATTATGTCTCAATATAGATTGAAACACAATTTTTTCTTGAGGGGTTTTTTGGGGGGCAGTGGATCTGATTTCTTTCACAACATGACTTTTATACAAATGGTTTGTATAAATTTACATGTGCTTCTCAATATGAGGAGAAGGGAGAGAATCTGAAACTCAAGTTTTAAAAACAAATGTAAAAAATGTAACTGAGGAAATTAAAATATTAAAAAAAGGAGAAAACATTTCATTTCTAAGATATATAAGTAACTGATTCAAATTTATAAGAATAAGAACCATTCTCCAATTGATAACTTACAAAATAATATAAAACTCGTAGTTTTCAGATGAAGAAATCCAAGCTAACTAACAATAACCAGGTCCTTGCTCAATGGGGAGAGAGAAGGCAGGAGTCAAGGAGAAGTGGATAGAAAGACAGACTTTTGTTGATTGAAAAAAGTAAAATTTAATTTAAAAAAAAGACCACTGATAATTCAGGAGTGAGGTTCAGGGAGAGAGAGAGAGAAATAGAGAGAGAGAGAGAGAGAGAGAGAGAGAGAGAGAGAGAGAGAGAGAGAGAGAGAGAGAGAGAGAGACAAAAACAGAGAGAGACACAGAGATAGACAGATGGACAGAGGGACAGAGAGAGACAGGGATAAGAGACAGAGACAGAGAAACAGACAGAATATATATATATGCATATATATGATCCATATAGAGATTCATAATTAAATACCCATGAACTGATTAAAACACCCAGAGTCTTGAGAAAGAAATTGTTAGAGGAATTTGAAGTTCTCACTTATCTCTCAACTTGGATTGATATGATTTTATTAATTTCAATTACCCTGAAATTTTTTGCCCGTACCTGAAAACATTTTTAAACCTATAAATTTAGTGTACTCAGTGGTGATGAGAATGCCCTAGCTCATATACCATTAAATCACTTCTCTTTCACCTTCAAAAGTCCTCACTTGTACTATCATGACTTCTTGATGATAAGGGAGGAAATTTCCGGATCCTGCTGGATTCAGAAGCTTTTGCTGCTTTCTCCTTTTCTTTTATGCTACCCAGATCTGGGTCATCAAATCTTGTCATTCTACCCCCACAGAATCTTCCTGAAATTAGCCCCTTTTCACTAATCACACAGCAGCCATCTTAGTTCAGTCAGGCCCTTAGCTGTGCCTGAGTTATTCTGATAGCCTCCTAATTGATATCCTGGTTTTAAATGTAATCGTCACCCAAGCAAACTCTATAACACTCAAGAAAAAGAGTGAACCAGAGATTAAGGACTTGGAAATTAAATAAATTGAATGGATTGTCCTGATCAGGACAAAATAAATTAATAACAAGGAGAAAGACATTAGAACATTCACACTGCTTTCTCCAGTGCAAACAAATAAAATTTCCCTTCAATATACATCTGCATCAAACATTCCAAGCCTTTAGCATCCAATCTCATTTCCCTCCAACTATATTAACTTGACAGCAGTAAAAGAAATTCAATTTAGTCATTGTCAGTGTTCAGGTAGAAATACTTATGAAGTATAACTTAAGAATAAGAAAAGTTGGAGAGAGAGAGAGACAGAGAGACAGAGACAGACACAGAGACAGAGAAAGAAGAGAGACAGAGACGCAGAGACAGAGACAGAGAAACACAACCCAACTTTTGGCCAAGCTAATAGGAATAGAAGAGAAAGTTAAAGATTATGTATTGATTATATGTCTCTTAGTTCTTTTTGAGCATTAGCTTAGGGAGATATTGAGTGATTACCAAGTGGGACTGGGAAGGAAGGATGTTGGAATAAGGATGATATGAGGATTGCTAAAGTCTCAGTTCCAAATGTTGCTCAATTTCATTGTGCCTTGGAAAATCACTAATGGTTGAGACCTCAGTGACTCCACCAAAGAATTTCTTTAAAAAACAACTTAATTTAAGAAAATTCTAACTTAACAAAATTATCCTTGAATCTAAATGTTCTCTTTCTGTTATCATTTCTGCACAAAACAATTTGAGATTTTCAGGTCATTCTGAACCATATTTTTTTCTTTCTGTTCTCCACTATTATCTCCTTTCTTGGCCTCATAAAGAAACTGAAATAACTCTATCTCTAAGCAAATAATGGACTCAATAGCCACCTCAATAAGCATCTAATTGTAACCGAACATCTCTTCTATACATAATATATGAAAGGGATATTTAAAATAATTTATATTTAGATTTATTTTAAATTAGATTAGATATATTAGATATAAATACATATAGGCGATAAGGAACATATATAAAAAATGAACTATCAAAAAGTGGAATGGCTTGCCTTCAGAACTGGTTGGACCCCCCTTCTTTAAAGGTCTTCAAGCAGAAGCTGGATGACAACTTGGCAGCTATGTAATAGTAGGGAGTCCTTTCACATATGAACTACATGTATGCTAGACAAGAAAGCAGAGGTCCCTTCTAACTCTTGGATGCTGCGATTCTGTGAGATCAGAAAACCTTAAGAGTGTGAGGGTACTAGGGAAATTTAGCAGACTAAAAGGTGAAAAAGACAGTTCTATACTAGGTAACAGAAGGCCCAAAAATTTAGAATAAGGAAAGTGGAAGAAATGTTGGGGGCAGAGAAAAATCAGTTTGGGGGAAGGGAAAAGGAGGGAGGAAGATGAAAGGAGAGAAAATAAATGTTTAGGTTTTTTCTTTAATAAACTAAAAGTTCAGAGACATATATGTGCCAAAATGTTTGTGGCAGCTCTTTTTGTTGTAGCTAGAAACTGGAAGATGAATGGATGTCCATCAGTTGGAGAATGGTTGGGTAAATTGTGGTATATGAAAGTTATGGAATATTATTGCTCAGTAAGAAATGACCAGCAGGAGGAATACAGAGAGGGTTGGAGAGACTTAAATCAACTGATGCTGAGTGAAATGAGCAGAACCAGAAGATCACTGTATACTTCAACAACGATACTGTATGAGGATGTATTCTGATGGAAGTGGAAATCTTCAACATAAAGAAGATCCAACTCACTTCCAGTTGATCAATGATGGACAGAGGTAGATACACCCAGAGAAGAAACACTGGGAGGGGAATGTAAATTGTTAGCACTAATATCTGTCTGCCCAGGTTGCATGTACCTTCGGATTCTAATGTTTATTGTGCAACAAGAAAATGATATTCACACACATGTATTGTACTTAGACTATATTGTAACACATGTAAAATGTATGGTATTGCCTGTCGTCGGGGGGAGGGAATAAGGGAGGGGGGGTAATTTGGAAAAATGAATACAAGGGATAATATTATAAAATATATATATATATATATAATAAAAAAAAAATATAAAAAAAAAAATAATAAATAAACTAAAAGTTCAGAGAAGAGCTCTAGAGTAGAAATCAGGAGACATTTGTTTTAATCTAAACTGTGCTACCAACAGGCTGTGTAACATTTAGAACCATGTAGGTGAGTAAGTATGAGACATGCCAGTTGGGTGAGTATTCTATATTATGGTGGGCCTTAAATCAAAGAAGCAAAATAAGTTTGAATTTTATTTAAAGAGTCATAGGAACCACCCAAAACTTTTTACAGAATGACACGATCAAATATATGGATGAGAAAATTTGTTTTAGTAGTAATATAAAGATTTATTAGGAGAGGAGAGATTATAAAGGGTATAAATTTAAGGAATTCATAACTTATAAAGGATAAAAATTATAAAAAATAAAGCATTTATGAAGTACCTACTGTGTGCCAGACACTATGTTAAGCACATGACAAATATTCTCTCATTTTGTGCTTACCACAGTCCTGTGAGGAAAATGCTATAATTATCCCTACTTTATAGTTGAAGAAACTGAGGTAGGCAGAGGCTTAGTTCACACAGTAAGCATTTGAGGCAGGATTTGATCCCAGACCTAGCACTCTGTCCACTGTACCACCTAACTTTCCTTATGAAACTCTAGGGAAGTTTGTATAAACTGAGACAAAATGAAGTAAACAGAACCAAAAGAATATCATCGACATTCGAAAGACAAACAACTTGGAAAGACTTAAGTTCTCTAATCAATACAGTGTTTTGATGATGAAGTCTGCTCCCTACCTCCTGACAGAAATGATGGACTCAAGTGCAAAATGAGACATAAGTTGTTGGACTTATTGGAATTTCTTTGGCTTGACGGTGGCGTATTTGTTACAAGTATTGTTTATCTTTTTCAGTTTGGTGAAGAGAAAAAGGAGACGGAAGGAAGAGGAAAGGAGAGGAAATAAATGTTTGGGTTTTTTTTAATAAACTAAAAGTTTAGAGAAGAAGAACTCTTGACTAGAAATCAGGAGACATTCATTTTAATCTAAACTGTGCTACCAGCAAGCTGTGTAATATTGAGTAATCACTTTACTTCTGTGGTGAGGGGGTTAGAGTAGCTTGCAGTAGCTGCAAAATCTCTTAGGAAAGATAACTTCTAGCTCTAAAATTCTATGGTATTATAAGTTTTGGTCCCAAATGATCAAATTAGTTAAATAAATAGCAAGTAGTTGAATCTATATGCTTCATCTACTCAAAAATCTATGGTAATCTCTCATTCCCTCTGAGCTGTGCTAACATCCCATTCATTTGAAAATCTCCATGCTAAAAGTACCAATGGTAACCTATCTATCTATATGAAGGTCTATGGTGCTAGAAGCCTCTCCTCAGAACTATTTCAATGATCAACCTTAAAGCTCTCTCTCTCTTGTCCAGGAATCACAAAGCCTAACCTATTCCGACTCTGGCTCAGCACCCCTACACACCTGTATAACAGATATCTTCCCAGCAGGTAGCATTTCCCATGCTCCCACTTACAAGTGGGACTAGAAGGCTCTTCTATTCTGATGCTTCATCATCGCTTTCTTGGATTAACTTTCCATTGCCTCTACCTTTGGGGAGGTCAAAAATTTAGTTTTGAAATGAACTTTTTCCTTTTACAGATGGGAAAACTGAAGCTTGGAAAGGTTAAGCAACTAAGTGTCACACGTTTTTGTTGTTACTTAATTGGTTCAGTCACGTCCCACTCTTTGTGAACCCATTTGGTGTTTTCTTGGCAGAAATACTGGAGTGGTTTGCCATTTCCTTTTCCAGTTCATTTTATAGATGAGCTACTGAGGCAAATAGGGTTAATTGACTTACCCAAGGTCACACAGCTAGTAAGTGTCTGAGACGAAATTTAAATTCATAAAGATAAGTCTTGATTCTTTCTTTAGCACTCTATGAACTAAACCTTTTAGCTGCCCAGAGTCACATTAGAGATATGCAAAGCAAAGTGTTATGTGAAGTTTGAGGAAGGAGACACTAAGGCAAACTGTTACATTAAGTATTATTACTATTGTGGCAGACTACACAATCCCCCTCCCTATAACCATAGACCTTCTTTTTTCCTTTGGTAAAGGTGCATGTGTTAATTTAAGTTGAGTTAATTTAAATAATTTGACTCAATTGCCCTAGAGAAAAGAAGGATGAAAAGATGTGAGTGGAAGAGAATGAGGGTACACTTTAATATCCCAAAATAAGAGGAATTTACATGATTAGGAAGAATATTCTCTAGGTACTCCGATAGAGAAAAAAAAACAAATGGGATTGATTCACTATGACCTAGAAAGGAGAGGGGAATAGAAACTAATTTGGAGGATACAAAAGAGATGATTTCTGTAGTGTACTTCGGGATCCAAGTATGGATCCAAGATATAACCCAAAAAAAGGTTGTACCCATTGTACCCAGCAACAACAATATTATGTGATGAACAAATGTGATTAACTTGGTTCTTTTCAACAAGAAGATGATTCAGGCCAATTCCCATAGACTTGTGACAGAGAGAGCCAATCAAACAGAATGGGATCAGAATGTAGATTCCAGCATAGTATTTTCACCTTTGTTGTTGTTTGCTTGTTTTTTTCCTTTTTCTTTCATTTTTTTTCCTTTTTGATCTGATTGTTCTTGTGCAGCATAATAAATGCAAAAATGTTTAGAAGAATTGCATGTTTAACCTATATTGGATTACTTGCTATCTAGTGGAAGGGGGAGATGAGGAGGGAGGGAGAAAAATTTGGAACACAAGGCTTTGCAAGAGTGAATATTGAAAACTATCTTGTTTTGAAAAATTAAAAGCTATTATAAAAAAAAAAGTTTACATTCGATTGATCTATAAGCAGAAGAGTTACAGAAGACAAATAGCAAACTCTGACTTTCCCCCTTTGCTCAAGCCCCATGCAAGATAACACCACTCTGAATTCCAGAGACTGGATAGATTTAATGGGGGGAGACATTACTTACAAGGAGTACTCATTAAGTTCCATGGGCTCTGATAAAAGTTCTTTCCATATCCATTAATTTGTATTTCATTTTTTGAGACTTGTGAGCTGAAGCACTTGAAAATGGAGCTTGTGATAAAATAGGCACTCATCAATTGAGAAATGGATAAATAAATGTTGGTACATGAAAGTAATGGAATATTATTCTACTATAACAAATGATGAATATGATGAACACTGAGAAACATAGAAAGTCTTACATGAATTAATGCAGAGTAAGATAAACAAAGTTAAGGAAATAATTTATACTCTATAAACAGCAATGTAAATGGAAGGGAAAAAAAAGCAGAAAACAATTAAAATTGATCCTTGGAAAATTATAAAGAACAAGCATAATCCCAAAGAAGAAATATGAGAAAATAACTCTCCCTATTCCTTTTAAGAGGTGGGAAGTCCATAAGAATAGCCAGATATGAAACACTGCATATATTTTCAGATTTTTACATACATATGTAGATAGTTAGAAAGACAGATAGATTGGTTTCTCTGGTTTTTTTTTTCCTCTTCTTCCTCTCTCTTTTCTTGAAAAATAATCTTTGCTATATGAAGGGGCTGTTTGGAAGGGGAAAAATACCAGGAGAAATATAGACAGTGTAAGGCAAAATATATCAATAAAAATATTTTTTAAAAAAAATGAATCCTCTGACTGGTCTCAGGGTAGCATCAGGTACTAGAATTCCCACATTCCATCTGAATGGAAACAATGAGTCAGAGACATGTACATGAGAATCAAATGAGATAATGTATGTAAAGTAAGAGTTATAAAAATACCAGTCATCATCACCATCATCATCATCATCATCATCATTATCGTTACAACCTCTTCCTAAAGAGATGGTATTTTTGCCACTTTCTTTATATCACTTATTGTCTCAAGAAATACTAGCTCTCAAATGAGAAGAGGTACAATCAGTATTTCCTCTGTACCATATGTGAAGTCAATGGACGACATAGGTACAGAAGGATCTTTGCTGTAGGGTACAGAGCAGGGACATTCTATTTCAGGAAAGTGTTATTGGAAAATGTTACTAGTCTGACACAATGACTTCCTTCTTCAGGGCTATTTGTGAATGAGACTTCTATTAAATCTCTCCAAGTGCCTGACTTTAAAAGCTTACCACCCAGTAAAAAACATTTTGCTTCAGGAAGATGGTCTTGTCAGATCTCCAGAAAGTATTTAAACCCAAACAGAGAGAAGAGGACTGTACTATTTATTTCCTTGTCATAATTACAGAAAAGTTTTCACAATGGAGATGTTTGATTCTCCATTGTTTTTAGCATTGACTGTTCCCATCCCTGGAATGTTCTATCACTTCACCTCTGCCTAGCTTAGCTTCCTGCAAGACACAACTCAGTTCCCCCTTTTCCAGGAGACTTTCCTGATATTTCCAACTGCTAATGCCTTCCCCTTTCAGATTACCTTTCATCTATCCTGCATATATTTTGCATGTACCTAATTCACATGTTTCTTCACCCATTAAAATGTTAGTTTTGTAAGGGCATAATTGTTTTGACTTTTCTTTGTAACCCCAGGGCTTAACAGAATGCCTGGCACATAGAAATCCCTTATTAAAATCCTGTTCACTGAGGAACTGACTTTATTCTTGCTTTGAAGATGTGGAATTTCAGAAACAAAATTGTGTTGCCCAATTTTGTTTCTCATAGGTCTCTCGGTTTCTGGAGGAAAAAAAGAGGGGATAGGTCACAACTGGGATTTTGCTGATAATAGTTGTTTGTTAATTTCTTTTAGGAAACAGCAGGGGTCCATGGAAAGAACACTGGTTGCAGAGTCAAGAAAGCTGAGTTCAAATCTTGCCTCCATCACTTACTACCTATATGGATTTAGGCAAATTATTGAATCTTCCTAGAAGATTGTGTGTGTGTGTGTGTGTGTGTGTGTGTGTGTGTGTGTGTGTGTGTGTGTAAGAAGGGGTTATAAATGACCCCTGAAGTCACCTCCAGCTCTAAGTCTAGCTACAAACCTTCTAAGTTACAAAAACTAAAAGCTCTTATGGAAATAAAATTGGATTTAAAGTCAGAGGACTTATATTTGAATTGTAGTGCTGGTTCTTCTTGCTTCTGTGAATATAGACAAGTCTTTTAACATATGTTGGCATCCTCATCTTTAAAATGAAGGAACTGATTCAGTCCTGAGGTCTCAGATTGTTCATATGTAAAATGCAATTGGAAGAGATAACTAGATCCCAAATTAGGAGGTGCTGGGTTGTTTCAAGGGGTCTATGGATCCATAAAGAGGGAAATGCACCTTCTGGAGACTGAATAAATGTCTCACACTATAAGGTTTTAATGCATGTAGATGTGATTGATGCTTTAAAAGCCACCAGTAGAAAGACATAAGCAGAGGCAATATTGACAAGGCATAGGCAGATAAGGAAAGACTACTCATTCACCTGAAGCGCTATAGGATTGTAGGTCTATTAAATTGTTCTTGAACCTTTCCTGCTTGTCTTAGTCTCAAAGTCTCCTCTAAAAACTGTTCCGCTCGTGGTTTCTAAATGTTTGGCTATAGTTTCCATGACCTTTAGCATCTGGCTCAAATGAAACCCTTATGGCTTGAGCAGAATGCTATGAAGAAATAATACAGAATGCTTTCTTCCTTCTCTGTGAAGTAGAAAGCATGGAGGAATCTGTTTCTTAAATTATCTCTTGCCTAGAACTCTCAAACTCAGAAATCCTTAGGCTTGGAGTTATCCATGACCAAGATTCAAAGCAGACTTTTGCCCCAGAAATATTGCTCTCTCAGAAGACAGATTTCAGTAAAGAGAATTCTAGAGAATTCAAAATCTTCTCTTCTGAAGGTTGGGGTTGATTAAAGAGACTATGTCCTTGAATTATCTAAATCTCTGTTCAGCTCCTGGGCTTCTGCTGAGAGATGTTATTGCTCCTCCCCAAAACCCCAAAAATTTTTGAGCTGATAGAGATCTTAGATTCTGCCTGGTTGGTTCTAATGTCTCATTCTAGAGATGTGAAAATTGAGGCCCAATGTAATTTGCCCAAGGTTAAAAAGCTAGTTAGAATATTAAATATGTATGGGAATGCCTGCCATCTAAAGGAAGGGATGGAGGGAAGGAGGGGAAAATTCGGAACAGAAGGGAGTACAAGGGATAATGTTGTAAAAAAAAAAAATTACCTATGCATATGTACTGTCAAAAAAATGTTATAATTATAAAATTAATTTGAAAAATTTGAAAAAAAAAAAAAGCTAGTTAGAGTCAGAGCCCAAATCAAAATCATAAAACTAATAAATCTTCAGAAATGTAAGGGATGCTAAAGACCAACAATCCAATGGTTTCCAAATTTTTTTTGAAGTAAATGCCCTCATCATGGTGGTTTTAATAATGTCTTTTGACAAGGTTAAGTACCTTGTCCAGGGTCACACAATGTCTGAAGCCAAATTTGAACTTAGGGGCTTCCAAATTCAAGTCTAGCACTCTAACCATTGTATCATTAAAGTTGCTTCTTGGTAATCTTTCTTTGGGGAGCTTGAGATGTGCATAGGGGAAAGGGAAAGCTCCTAAGATCTCACAAAAGAACAATTTTGGAGAATCATAGAGGAATTCTTCAGTTCTTTCCATTTTTTTCAGGGTTCCCCAGATAAGATTCTTCAAAAGGGCAGTGGTAGAACAAAGAAGGAGGAATCAATTTTTTCTCCATCCATCAATGTGAAGCCATAAAAATCTATTCAAATATCCCTCCCAGGCTTTATGACACTGTTCCCAAGGGAGGGCTGGGATAACTTTCCTCTAATCCCAGTCTTATCTTTCAATGGGAAAGGTGCTGAGGTAAGTAGGCACACCTTAGCATCCCTTACTCAAAAAATACTTGGTGAACGCATCAATTTGGATATTGCTTCCAAAGAGACAGATCTCAATCTATTCACACTTATACCTGCATAGCTCTGAGTTGTGTCCTCATATAAGTTCACTGCAGTGACTCCACCTAACATGGAAGCTTTTTTGATTTCTACCTGATATTGTTAAAGATACAAATATTTGGGCTATCAGTCATCTTCTGTCCTTTGTTTCTCTTATTCCCTGAAAAAGAAAAAGATCCCTAGTGAAGATTTTTATTATTTAATGAGAGATTACTGAGAATTAATTCACTAATTATTTAATTATTTACTTCATACCAGGTCACTTCTGCCAAGGAAGAGATGGCACTGAATGCTGGTCACATCAGGTTCAAAGAAACCCCAGGTGCGTCCCCACTGATTGTACATAAATAAAATATAAGCCTTTATTAATAAACCCAAAGTAAACATTATCAAGATTACTAAATCAATAATAAGGATCATTTAAAGCAGAGTTGACCTCCCAAAATAGGGAATTTTTGACAACTACATATTATATCTACTTAAGCTATTTTGGTCAATTCCCTGACAGGACCCATTCCTGTCAAAATTGTACCCACATTCAACAATAGATTATTTGTATTCTGTTATTTCTTCTCACTAAAATGTGCTTAATTTCAGATAAAGCTTCCCATTAGGCCCAAATGGTTTTGAGATTTAGCCTTTCTGACAAGATTCAAGATAGAGAGGTTAGAGATAATCACAGACTGATTTTAGGAAGAAGCAACATGATATGAGAAGACAGTATGACAAAATGAAGGGACAATATCATTGTATTTACAGATAGAAAACTATGTTTGAATCCTGATTTCACTAATACTCAATATTTGGAGTATTCATTAATTAATTAATAGCCAAGACTTTGGGCAAGTAACTTTCCAATTCTGAACTAGTTTCTTCCTGTAAAATGAGAAAATTGGATTAATTCAGGGCTTCTTAATCTGAGTTCTGTGAATTTGTGGAGTTTTTTTTAATTTTGCTAACTGTATTTTAATATATGGTTATCAACATTCAGGGATTTTTTTTTCTTGTAACTGTAACATTCAGAACAGCTAGGTGGCATAGCGGATGGAGTGCTGAACCTAGAGTCAGGAAGCCTCATCTACCTGAGTTCAAATCTCATCTCAGACATTTATTAGCTATGTGACCCTGTTTACTTCAGTTTCTTCATCTGTAAAATGTAAAATCATCTGAGCTTCTTCACCCATAAAATGGAAAGGAAATGGCAAACCATTCCGGTATATTTGTCAAAGAAAAGCCCAAATGGGATCATGAAAAGTTGGACACAAGTGGACAACAACAATTCCAATATACATAATTGGTTTCCTTTGTTACTTTATTTTATTCATTTAAAATCATTATTCTTGGGAAGGGATTATAGACTTCACCAGATTGCCAAAGGGATCCAAGAAACCAAAAGGGCAAAGAATCCTTAGACCAGCTCTCCAAGGTCTTTTCCAACTCTTCATTCTATGAATGGACTTTCTTGATAGGATCACACAGACCTCACACTGGCCATATATGCTATGCTATTTTTTTCCTAAGGGCTCATGCCCTTAGAAATTTTTTTCATTCAGAATCTTAGTGCACAAACAATTTAGATAACACAAGGCTGATATTTAAACAAAATGGAACGTACTCATCTTCTCATATTAGATTGCAAGTTTCTTGAGTGCAGGGAGATTATCTTAAGTGTAAACCCCATGATCACGGTTTTCATATGAGAAATAAAGGGGCCAGTTGGAATCTGAGAAACTTCTTATTTCTCTTGTTCATTTCTCATCCCACTAGAAATCTGGGAACTTCACTCTCTGATAGTTATTTTTGCCATATGGTTTACAAAGCTCAAAGAGAGAAAGGAGACTTGTTCACAGGCCAAAAACAAAAAATAAATGCAGCTAAGGATTAAAGACTATGAGAAGTAACAAAAAATGTCCACAAGCCATCCTACCTCAAAATTAACTTGCTTAATTTCAGTCACTCTGAGTATTGTACTGGGATGGAGAGACAAGAGGGAAAGAGATGCTATCTCTAGTGCTCTTCAGTATTTGTTTCTCCCGAGGGTCTCTAATTTTTGTGTGTAGACCAAGGTGATTCATCATCAATATCTTCTCAAAACACTGTGCAATGGATGTCTTCAACCAGAGAAATTCTAAGGGTTCAAAGTAGATG
This sequence comes from Sminthopsis crassicaudata, assembly GCF_048593235.1. NCBI lineage: Eukaryota > Metazoa > Chordata > Mammalia > Dasyuromorphia > Dasyuridae > Sminthopsis > Sminthopsis crassicaudata. The sequence goes on along the minus strand of NC_133622.1, from coordinate 91,597 downwards.
ATGGTCAATTTGCTCCCTTCACACTCCCTTAATGTTCACAATGCTGATCTGCTTACTCCTATCCAACAGATCATACATGCATACACATACACACACATACACATAGAGCTTCAATTAGGATTAGAATCAATTCAACCTTATTCAAGTAGAGACCCTGTCTATAATAAAATTATTCCTTTGATTAAGTACCTAATATTCGCAATTTGCAAAAAATTCTTTTTTATTTACAAAACATATACATGGGTAATTTTTCCAACATAGACCCTTGCAAAATCTTTTGTTCCAAATTTTCCCCTCCTTTCTCCCACCCCTTCACCTAGCTGGCAGGTAGTCTGATACATGTTAAATATGTTGAAATACATGTTAGATCCAATATATGTATACATATTTATACAGTTATCTTGTTGCATCAAATGGTTCAGATCAAGAAAAAGAAAAACTGAGAAAAAAAACAAAATGCAAGCAAATAACAGAGAGAGTGAGAATGCTATGTTGTGTTCCACACTCTGTTCCCAGGCCTTTCTCTGGGTGATGACTCTTCATCACTGAACAAGTGGAACTACTTTGAATCATTTCTTTGCTGAAGAGAGCCACATCCATCAGAACTGATCATCCTATAGTCTTCTTGTTGCCATGTACAATGATCTCCTGGTCCTGCTCATTTCACTCAGCAGCAGTTCCTGTAAGTCTCTCCAGGCCTTTCTGAAATCATCCTGTTGGTCATTTCTTACAGAACAATAATATTCCATAACATTCATATACCACAACTTATTCAGCCATTCTGCAAGTGATGGGCAGCCATTCAGTTTCCAGTTCCTTGCCACAATAAAAAGGGCTGCCACAAACATTTTTGCACATGTGCGTCCCTTTCCCTCCTTTAAGATCATTTAATAGGAGTTACAAATGCCATGGAGATGAGGCTAGTTTGGGTATCCCCCTACCTACCCAAAGGCAGAAAAGCTGTTCCTGAAGCTTTATTAGTCCATGGAGCTAAAGTTTGAGCTGTTTAACTCTATAAAGCAGGAAAGCTGTCCCTAAGACTTGATTGGTCTAGGTGGGTTATGGCTTGGGACAATTACTAAGCTTCTTAGTACTCAAAGGGCACAAAAGGTGGATCCTTGAAGAGTCAACATTCTTCAGACTTGACAGATGTCTAAAAAGAACATGTTTCCTTAAAAAAACATCAAAAATATTTTTTAAAAAGACATGTTTCCTTAAAAAAAACCATTAAAAATATTTTTTTAAAAAGACATGTTTCCTTACTGAGATAAGTTGTTGCATCTTTGAAAAATATCTTTTCCACGCTATGGAAAGTAAATTTATACATAAATAGATATATCACACATACACATATATACATAAATATACATACATATGCATATATTAGCATATACATGTTTATATATACACATATTAGCATGTATATGATTATGGAAGTAAATCTTTTGTTGATAAATGAATGAACTAATTATTTTTTCATGAATTGAAGATTTTAAAAGTATTTATTAAGTACTTACTATATACAAAGAATTATGCTAAATTCTGGGGTTACAAACAGAAAAGTAGTCTCCATTCTAAAATAGGATTCTAAAAGTGGGGTCCAGCTACAAATCCAATGGGAAAACCTAGAGATTCTTAAGGTAAAGGTGCCAAAGAAAATGGTACTAAATCACCTTCAGAAGCATTTCCATGAGTGAAGTTTTATCAGGTTATGATTTTGAGCCATTGACAGAATTCTGCAAGGGCTCTGGTGAGAAAAATTTCTATCTATTTATCTCTGTCTCTGTCTTTCTATCTCTCTGTCTGTCTGTTTCTCTCTTGTACATGGTACATGGGTTTCATTTGTCCTTATTGTATCTCTTCTTTCCTAATTTTAGGTGAATAAATATAAAAGAAGAATAGACTAGATAATGACCTTATGGGTTTCAAAAGTCACCAGAGATCAGAATCCAGAGCACATGAAAGAACCTGCTGGTAGCCACAGCAACCAAGACCAATGAAAATCCAGCCTTGAGGAGTAACCTACTTCCTCAAGCCAGCAGTGAATTGACACAGCAGCTAAGATGCTATGTAATGTAAACAAATTAAAAAAAAAAACAAAAACAAAAACAAAAACACCTCACTCATTGATTATCCAACCCTTAGAAGTAAAATTGATGAAGGAAAGGCTGGCAGTCACTTCTTTAAGAGTAAATTCACTCTCTTGTGAGACTAAGGTAGTGGAGCACACTGTGTTTTCAATTTCAGGGGGATTTGCTTATCCATTTTTGTTACATTTTTTCAGTAAATATTCCTTTGTAAAGGCCAAGTGATGTTAATTGGTTCATTGATATTGAGGGAAATCAATTGGTCATGTGACAATAGTAGTTACTGGATTAGATGACATTGAAGAGATAGCAACTGGTTGATTGATGTTGAAGAGAATATACAAGATGATAGTTTATAAGCTATGGTGCTAGAGATATGTCTTACTTCACTCTGAATTATCCCTGCACTCTGAGGGATGCAGTAGCCTTGACCTAGAGAAGCAAAGAAGTATTTATAAAAGTCAAGTCCATATAAGCCTATTACTCCAATTTTGCAGGTTTGGGCTTTAGGAGGAGGGTGTGTGTGTGTGTGTGTGGGTGTGTGTGTGTGTGTGTGTGTGTGTGTGTGTGTGAAAATCAAGTTTAAGTGACTTAGCCAGGATCACATAGCCAGTAAGTGTCTGAGACCAAACTTAAATTCCCAGTTTTACAGTTGAAGAAAATGAGAGGTTAAATGATCCGTCCCGAATCACACAGCTACTTAGTGTCCAAGACCAGGTTTAAACTCATCTTCCTGACTCCAAGTCCAGCATTCTATCACTGTGCTTTCCACCTCCTTCTAGGGACTTTTTCTGCCAGTGGAAGTTGGGAAGGCTAGCCCTGAGTCTACATGTGGGAAAAGTATATTCAGAATTGGTTGAAGTCAGAATGCTGATTAATGAATTAAGATCAATCTGGAAGGAAGTCTCTAATGGACTGTCACATAATTCCATCTTTTGTTCAATATTTTTATTAGTGGCATGGATAAAAGAATAGATGACATGTCCATCAAAATTGTGGATGCCCTGAGATTTAAAGTTGTTAGATGACACTATATTGCAATCCAAAAAGATTTTTTTAAAAGTTAGGACAGTAACTTAAAATTAACAAAGTTAAATTTCTATATATGATGTCAAAAGCACCACATTTTAGAAGAGAAAAATTTAAAAATAGCTTGTCTAGGAGAGAACAATAAGAATAGAATAGAAAAGATATGTCTAGAAGTAGTTTATGAGAAAATTATCTATGGAAATTGGTGAATTATTAACTCGCTCTGAATCAATAGTATAAAGAGACAATCAAAAAGAATGAATGTAATCATAGTCTATACCTATAGAAGGATCATGATCAGAACACATCAAAAATATTGCATACCACATTTTTGAAACAACATTAACAAACTATAAGGGAGATCAGGGGAAGTCAACCATGACATTGAAAAGACTCAAAATTATTTCAAAGATGAAACAGAAGGAGAAGCTGAAAGTGTTGACTTTGGAAAAGATTTAGGGTGGAACATGATCATTATCTTCAGGTACTATATTGGAAAGATTGCCACATGACCAAGACATGAGACTTGTCCCACTTGGCATCAGAGAGCAGAATGTGGGTGAAGTCTCAGGGAAATCATTTCAGCTCAAAACAAAACAAAAACAAAAACAAAAACAAAAACAAAAAAAAACTTCCTAACAATTAGTATTGTCTCAAAATTGAATGGGATGCTTTAGGCAAAAACACTCTCTCTCCAGAAGTCTTCAAATAAAGACTGAAGAATCACTTTCTAAAACGCTTTAAATGCTTTGGATAGAATTGGATTAGATCAAAACTTCTTAAACCATGGGTTGCAATCCCATATGAAGTCAAATAACTGAATGTGGGTGTTGTGAACATTTTGACTACAGTAAAAGGTTTCCTGAACACCTTATGTTCTGCAATATCATATACTCCACCAAGATTTAATTCTTTTTGTAAAAATAAATAAGCACGTCCATCTCAATAGTATGGAAATGTGCTTTCATCTTTAATAAATAGTAAAATCATATGTATACCAAAGAATTGTTTTATAATAATTTTTGTGATTTATTATCAGTAAATGTTTTGTTGGTATACCTATTTGATATACTTATATATGCAGGGTCACATAAAAATTTCTCAGGCAAAAGGGGTCCCAAATGGAAAAAGTTTAAGAAGCCCTGGATTAGATGGCATCTAAGATTGTTTTCAGTTAGAGCTGTACTGAAACAAGATTGTACTGGTTCAAAAAAAGCTAATTGTTCATTTTTAGGCTTGAGCATTTAGACCTCAGAAATCAATGATACAAATTAAACCTTGATTTCTTTTTTAATTGTTTAAACCAGAAATTGAGCAAATCAGCCCACCACCTGTTTTGTTGCAACCTATGAATGTTTTTTTTTACATTTATAAAATGTAAATTAAATTTTTAATATTAAAACCATTCTCACATCACAAGATGTTGGGGGAAAAAAACACAGAAAGCCAGATTTGTCACAAAGGCTATGTTTGCTGATCCCTGGTCTAGGCTTAATAAAATGATGGGAGAAAATGTTAATAATAAAGATTGAATACTATGTTAGGAAGGGGAGGGAAGAGAGGAAGGTAAGGAGACAATATGAATTCAAAACTTTCTTTTTAAAAGTTAAAAAAAAATTAGTATGTAAGGTGGGAAAACAATGTTTTTTAAAATAATGAAAATCAAATTTAAAAGTACATTCTGAATATTTTTTTTGGAGAATCAACTGTTAAATATTCCTGTTCTCCTCCGCTTCCAATTCTGAGACTATATAATTCCATGATACCATGATAAATTTGCAAGTAATGGTTCACATTACAAAAGGATTCACCAGAGATTTTGTTTAAACGGCAAACTCCCTTAATACATCCAAATGTGTGCTACAGAACATTAACTGTTTGGCAGAAGAGCTTGGGAACAAGGCAAATAAACTTGAATCTAATTTTTTTTAGTATCTACTCATATGTAAAGAAAAATACAAAATTATTCTGAAACTTCTTTATAAACTAAAACAATCAAAAGGCATGATTTGATTTACAGAAGTTTCATTTGTTCATATCCCTTTTAGAAAAAGTTCTTCATTACAAAGCAAGGCCTATACTGGCACTGATATTCTCAAGTTGATACTGCATAAACATCAACTTTTACCATAATCTAAAGGAAAAATCATTCCATAAGTAACCTAATTGTAAAATGAAACTTTTATATTGCTTTATCTTTTTTCAAAAGTATAAAATATATTTCTTACATGAAAGAGAATGATAATAAAAATACAGTATTAAGACTTTCCATGCAGCTGAATGCTTCTCACATAAAATGGCCCCTCTAACCTGGCCAGTCTGACAGGATTGTATATTGGAGAGGGTCTCTTTAATAACATCAGTGTGATGTTTACTCCCATCCATATTTCTCTGGGAACATCCGAATTCATTTTACTTCTAGAGTATTGCATGGACCTGCAAACAACCAAGGCTACCAATAAACATTTGAAAATAAAATACTTTTGGCAAAGCATGGAAGGACAGAAATGACATTCACTTCCAAAGCCCAAGTAGCAAGGGAATGGGTAGAGGTAGAATTCTTCATAAAAAGTTCTTTTTCCTTCCAAGCATTTTGTACACAATTTTAAGAAGTGTACAACACTCAAAGGATGATTGCTGGCAATGTGAATGGTACTGAGGCCTTTGATAGTCATTGTCTATGTCTCCTTTACATTTGATCTCTCTGGGCTTTCTGCTCACCTGCTTATTCTAGCATCTATGTGTTTCATGTATACTAACTAGTACCCTACACTGAATTACCCAGTTCTCTATTTATATCAGGATTTCCTACTTCATAATGCTCAGATACTCCTAAATTTCTCTCTAATGATCCCCTTCCATTTGGGCCAATCTTAGTCTATTCCCCATGGCTTTTATTCTCCTAGGAAACTCCCTTTTTTTTCCATTTACAACTGGCCCAGAACTTTCTGTGCATTCACTTTGGACATAAAGCATTCTGGGAAAATAAGTATTTTTAAAGAAAATTTAGGTCCCTTCATAGAAAATACAGGTCCCTATTGGAACATGCCCATTGCAATAGAGACTAGAGAGAGAGAGGGAGAGAAAGAGATATGATAAGCAAATGAGTGAATAAACAAATAAGTGATGAGTGAATATATATATATATATATGTATATATATATATATATATATATATATATATATATATACACACACACACACATACATACACACACACATACATATATATACATTGTGAACTATTTGTGCCTAACCTATAGTAGAGCCTTCTGAGCTTTTATTGTTCTGAATAGCCATAGTCAGCACACTGTACCTTCACCCCTACAAAGTGATATCATTTTGATCCTCTTCAAAAAAAAATGTGCAACTATATGCACATTTATTAAGCTTCTATAAGCCAGGCACTGTCCTAAGACCTAGGGATACAAAAAGAGGCAAAAGATAGTTCCTATCCTCAAAGAACCCACAATCCAATAGAAAAGCAGGATATGTGTGTGTGTGTGTGTGTGTGTGTGTGTGTGTGTGTGTGTGTGTGTGTGTGTAAAGCAAACAAGCTATTTACAGGAAAAATAGGAGATAATTAGTAGAAAGAAGGCATAGAAGATGGGGTTTTTGTTGGAACAAAAGGAAATCACAGAATCCATTATATTTGAAGAAGGATAAGATTCCAGGCAATGGGGATCAACCAGAAAAAATGTCCAGAGTCTAGAAATGAAGTATTTATTCAACCAATCAGACCAGAACTTTTCAGTGATCAGAGCTGAACAGGGCAGGATAGAGACAGAAGAGTCAGAAATCAAATAGAAATTTAATTTTAAAGTGAGGAAAATCTTGCAAGCAGAAGTCCTTCTGAGAAGGAGGGCTTATAGCTTATGGCTGGAATGGGGCTTTCTGATATATGAATACCACAGAAAGGCAGGACCCAAAAAAGCCTTGAGTAAACAATTCTCATAGTTGGAGGTTCTTGGGATAATACAGGCATTCTTGGGTCCTGTGGGAACAGTATCCAAGTTATTAGAATTGTGGAACCTTGTTATTAAGGTTTTTAAGGTTTATGATCATTCAGCAGGGTACAGAACCAGAGTTATTATCATGGCAGGAACAAGAGTGAAGCATCTGATTCAGTTCACTTAGCAATCAGGTAATTTGATTGATCAGTTTCTATCACAGCATGTTGGCTGCAGTACCAGCTCCCCTGGGATCCCATTGGAAATATGGATCAAAGCAATATAAAAAGTATATGATTTTGCCAAAGGGTAAGATCATTCAGAGGGTGAAAGCAAAGGATTGCTGTTATACCGAGCTCAGGGCATAACTTTTTTGCTGGACTACAGGTCTGGAAAACAGGGTGTCTCTAATATTTTGACAATTTATATAACAGTCAAGATACCTGGATCAAAAAGTACATGAAAGGGAGTGAAGTATAAGAAAACTGAAAAGGTATGTTAGGAGGGGGTTTGAAGATAAAGCTTTTAATTTTGCATTTGATCCTGGCATGAGTTTATTGGGGAGTGGGCTTCATTGTTGGAACTGTGGAGTAGAATACTTGAGATAGCAAACCCACCAGCAGGCTATTGCTATTATACAGATATGAGGTGATGAGGGTATGTTCTACAATTCTCCAGTTAGTGTCAGAAGAGATAAGGGAGCATATTCAAGAAAGGTTGCAATCAGCTTGTTTTGATTTTTCTTTCCCAACATATACAAATAAAAATATAATACTCTGAGTATAAACATAGTCTCACTAAAAAAAATGACTAACATTAAAATCAGAATAGCTTTAAAAAATCACATTTCCACTAACTATAAAGAACTGGTCATTTATCATTAAAAATGAATTAGACCATGTCTAAAAGACATTGATCGACTGACATGAAGTGTGTGGGTTGGGGTGTTTTCAATCAAACTGATCTTATTATGACAAGGTTCAACATAAGTAGGTTGACTATGCTCCAGAGCAAATTAGACTATGCTGATGATTGGATCAGTTTCTCAGTGATTTCAGTTTTTTGTGCAGTGGTCAAGTCTCACTAACAGGAAAAGAATTTCATCAGATTTTAAGAAGAATCGTAGCTTAGCACAGATGTTACTGAAAATGGGAGAAGTAAAAGAAATATCCAAGTAGAAAGGAGGCCCCATCTTATTCAGTCAGTCCTTCAGCTCCCTCGTTCCACTTTCTCAGTTGGATCCCTCATCTCTAAATCTGATTAGAGAACCAGAGCATCCAATGAAATAATATTTGTAAAAATGTTTAGCATGGTTTCTGGCATATATTAGATGCTTAATGAATGCACCTTCCCTTCCCTTCCCTATGTGTGATCCCTCTCATCACTAATGGCTCAATATTTGTGAGAGAGTAGGTCCCACGTTTATAGAAGAAAAATTTTATTACTTTTCTTGCTAAACTATATCATTAAATATCTTTGATTAAAAAGACAAAATTGCACACTTCTACTGTTTTGTGGTTTTTTGGCAGTAAAGCAATAATCAAATGAGATGAAAAGAAGAGGAAAAAGCATACAGTGAATAGAATGTGGTAGCTGGAGTTGGAAAGACCTGAATTTGAATCCTGCCTCAGGTCCTTAGTAATCATACAAATATTTAATCTCTCTGAAGCCCAGTTTCTTGATAAGAAAAATGAAGGGACTCAGTCATTTCTCCAATCCCTCCCAGATTTTGTCTATGATCCTAGGAGCCTATGTGAAAGCACTCTTTGAGCTCCAGAACACTTTCCTAAGAGATTGTTACTGTTTTCAAAGACCGGGATGTGTGTAGGATTTTCAGAGTAGCAAAGTAGACCAATGCCATGAAGAAGTATCACTTCAATGATATTTTCCCATGAGATTTCTGTTGTGCATCTTTTAATAAGAAATATCATGCTAACATGGGGTGTATGGAGTGTTCAAGGAGGACTAGCACCTCTGGTATGAGGGATTACTGAGTTCTTTTCAGGGCTACCTTTGGTATCAGTCTTCACCCAACTATTACCTGTGACTACAAGAAACTATGTCATGTGCAGCAGCCACACTCCAGTAAGCGTCTTGGCAGGTAGGATAAACTAGGTTGAATATAACTGACAGACTTCAAACCCATTGGAGAGTTTGAGGGGTCTACGCCAAGTATGTGAAGACTCCATCAGGTAGAAGAGGTAGATGGGAACCATTTGTTCCAATGGCCATGGAAGCAGCTGAAGCAAGTACTGTGGAACATTTATAGCTTAGCCAAAGACACTGCATCCCAGGCCATTTCCAGCCCCTCTGACTTTTGTCTTGCCACTGGACTTCTATGATTCTGGAAGAAAGAGTGGAATTGCAACTAAGGCTAATATAATCAGATGAAGTTTAAACAGAGGAAGATAAGTAGGATTTGAGTAAGCAGAAAAAAAAATAGGCAATGTCTTGCTCCTTCTTTCTCTGGATCAAGTTAATTGGAACCCAAACCTGAAACCTGAGAGGAAAATACATATAAGTTCTACCTTTTAATCACTTTGGAAATTATAATGCTCTGTCTCTCTCACAGACATACATCACACATGCAGGCTGCTTGCTCTAAGAATCACTGTTTCAAGGGAAAAAAAGAAAACATTTTGAGAAGATGTAGGATTTCTATCATGTTTGCCAGTCACTGGTCACTTTAATTGGATGAATCATTGTTCTTTTCTCTGTGATCCTCAGAAGCTCAAGCGATTAACAAAACTTGCAAAGGGTAGGTCTCAGGCTAGCTATTTGCCCAAAGATTTCAGTCCCATAATTGTGCCTCTTTTCCCACAATGAAAATAGGGCAGAAAAGAGAAAAATTAAATGAGATCACATAATATTTAATATTTTCCAATATGCCAAATTAATCTGGAAAGCAAAATCTTGAATCATTTACCATTTTTAAAAAGAAGTAATTTGAGTGTTTTGGACTTATTAAGTGAAATTTATGCCATTGTAGCCAGGGCAAGAGGTGACCTTTGGAGGGAAAATATTTATTTTATAAAATAGAGTATCTCTTCCCGAGTAATTGCCTATGGTTAGAGTAGGATTTCAGACAATTAGATTTTTACATTCAAGTTGGATCCATGCAGTTTTTAATAACTCCTAAGAAGTTTACATATAATCATGAACAAGTCTCCCCAAGCCACAAAGGGTCACAGATTAGAGGGATTACCTGACCTGTCCCTTATATAAACCAGATGTCCTGGCCTCCTAGTCATTAGTAAGAAGGAACTATGCTCTCGGGTTCTATTCTAGGATTCTCTGTTTATATGAAGTTATGTGTAACTGGAACCTCTTTGAAAGTCAAGCTGGGTAGAAGCCATTTAAAACTATTTCATTTCTAATTATAGGCTAGATAGAGTCGCTTTCATGCAAGAGTGGGATCAGTTCAGAGACTGTCAAACTTCCAAACACCCATTGGCTGGCAGGTGGTTTGACAGAGAGCTTTCCCTGTCTAAGATAACCTTGGCTTGTGGAATGAGCAATCTAAATTTAAAAGAAATGTCAACCTTGAAGACTAAGTTGGTGAAAATAAAGAACAAACCAACTCCCTCCAACTCTTTTAGATTGTACTTTTCAAAGCTTGCACTAGTTTCTTATTTTTATCAGCTTCAGTGGTTCCCTCTTGCCTATAGGATAAAATAACAAACTCTTCTGTCAGGCATTTAAAGCCCTTCACAAATTGGCTCCAAGCTATCTTCAGAGACTGATTTTGCCTTATTCCCCTTCTGTACTCTCTGTTCCAGTCAAACTGACTTATTTGCTGTTCCCCATATGCAACAATCTGCCTCCCTAAGCTCTAAGTTCTTATTCCATAGGTAAATCCAATTGGCCTTTTTGCAGTTCCTCACATATAACATTATCACCCAACTCCATGATTTTATACAAGCTGTCTCGAAGGCATAAAATGTTCCCTCCACATATATACCCTCTTGGAATCCCTTCCTTTCAAGGTCTGACTCAAGTATTCCATCCTACCTGAGCTCCAGAGCTATCAGTGCTCTCTTACCACCATCATATTAGTTGGCAAATATTTTGCTTTTCTCTGCATCTCTGTTGTTTCCCACTAGTTGAACAAAAATAATTATTATTTCAGTTCTAGGATTTGTTTGTTCATTTGTGTATCTAAATGTGATAACCTGCATTCATAGAGAGCATTTCCTCAACTGTTCTTATATTAATGAAATAATAGAACCTGTCCTGTAATACACTATCCATCCCTAAGTAATTACCTTTAGTTAAGGCAGGATTCTGAATAAGATCCCAAATCTGATAATACTATTATAATAATAATGTGTTAAGTAGTTTTTTAAAGTACTTTATTAGTTTAGTAGTTTTCTAAAGCAATAACTTTTAATTGATTGCATCAGAAATTATCACTTGGAAGAAAGATGATATTTGCTAGGTACATCTCCAAAAAAAAAACAGAATTGAAAAAGATAGGAACAAAAAAATACATAGAAACAAGAATGAGTGACAGAAGATCCGTCTACGTGTGTGGCAGGATTCTATAAAAAGTGTTTGGAATGCTCCAGCTCAGAATGTTCTGACACTAGGGAAGGAATTCAAAAATGACAGAAAAGGATTGGTTCGCCTTTTTTTTTTAACTATATGGAAGAAAAAAGGAGGATCAAAAAAGGGAGAAGAGCACTACCTGGTATAGATAGACTTCTTATAACTGACAATAGAAAGAGCTACTTAATTTTTGTTTTATCCTTGTTTTCTCTGACCCTTGTGCTGGAAATGAGACAACAAAAACAGCTAACGGGGAATAAACCCAGACCAAAGCGCTCTTGGAAAATTCAGATTACCTAACCCAGGTGAACTGCATCCTCAGGTATGGGAAGAGCCAAAGATACTCTCAAGGACCATGAAATAAAGGAATAAAGTATAGTAAACCTAGAAAAGGGAAAATGTCATCCCAACTCTTAAAAAAGGAAGAAGAAAGTTTGTAAATTCATTCCTGAGAACAGGTAGAGTTATCACTGTACTTTACCTGAATTTTGGCAAAGGATTTGATAAACTCTCCTCTTATCTTTTACAACAGAGAGATATGGACAGCATAGTTATAAAATTAAAAGGATTTGGAACTGGTTGAATAGCCAGACTCAAAAAGTAGTCATTATTGGTTCCCTATCAAGTTGGCAGTAAATCTCTAAGAGAAGGATACCTCAGGGATCTATACTTGGCTTTGTGCTTAACACTTTATCAGTGACTTGTATAAAGGCATAGATGGCATGCTCATCAAATTCAGAGATGACACAAAGCTCAGTGGGATAGATAAAACAGTGGATGACAGAATCTAAAAAGAACTTGATAGGTTAAAGCATTAGACTGGCAGGATGATTGTCAAGCCATCTAATAAAAGAAAAATTAGGAATAAATATAAAGTCATATATTGGGGCTCAAAAATCAATGCCATAGATATAAGATGGCAAAATATGGCTAGGTAGAAATTTATCCAAAAAAGATCTGAGGGTTTTAGTGAACAGAAAGTTTAGTATGAGTCACTCATTGCCTCTCTCATCCTTTGGTAGGGGGTACATTAGGAAAAAGGCTGTGGATAAGGAGTTACCAGAGAATTTTCTTATGGTTGACAAGGGGTTTGGCTAGAACTTTCATGCAGTTCATAAATTCAGAAGATAGAAAAATGGCACCTGCCAGTTATCAGGAACTTATTTCTTCTGTATTCTGGGGATACAAATAACTCTCTGCTACCCAAAAAGAAAAGATGCTCACCAACATCTTCCTAAATATAAACATGTAGGGTATAAACTGCCAGGCATTCCAAGTCTACTGCAGAGAGTACAACTCATTGAGCTGGCCACATTGTTTGAATGTCAAATGTATGCTTGCCAAAAAAAAAAATTATATATATATATATATATATATATATATATATATATATATATATATATATATAAAGAGAGAGAGAGAGAGAGAGAGAGAGAGAGAGAGAGAGAACTGACACAGAATAAGCACTTACAAAAGACTCAGAAAAAAACAAGTGATACAAGGACATTCTCAAGGTCTCTCCTAAGAACTTTAGAATCAATTAAATGACATGGGAGACACTAGTACAGGACTGCCCAGCATGGCATACCCTCATCAGAGAAGGTGCTGTGCTCTGTGAGCAAAGCAGAATTGAATTAGCCCAGAAACAACACAAGATGCACAAAATTAGAGAAGTTAACCCAAATATTCACAGGGACTATTGTGTCCGACTTGTGGCAGAACATTCTGAGCTTGTATTGGTCTGATCAGCCACAGCTGGACATACTGCAACTTGACTCTAACATAGTAATGTCATTTTGGTCCTCTTCAAGAATGAAGGACACCAACCACCACCACCATGGGAAGTAGTAACCAAAAAAGCTAATATGATCTTGGATTATACTTAAGAGAGGCACAGGAAACCATTGTCCCCTGTATGCTTCTCTGCTCCCATCTCATCTAGAATATTGTGTTCAGGTCTGGGTACCACATTTTATGCAGGACATTGATAAATTGAAAAGCATCCAAAGCAAGACAACCAGAATGAAGGACTTTAAATTCATCTCACATGAGGATTGGTTGAAGGTCCCAGGAGTGCTTAGCCTATCAGACACTCCACTGTCACTGGTCTTTGAGAATGAAGGATGAACAACAACCTATAGAAGAGAAGACTGTGAGAAGGGAGGTGAACATAACTATTTAAGTATGAACACCCAGTCTGCTTGCCTCCCATTACTTCAGTCCTTAAACTTGATTTTGTCTCTGCCCTCTAGATACCCTTAGTGTTCAGCCTGTTTAAGCAATTAAAGGATATAATACAATGAGAATCACTAAGGCTATGATAATGAGGTATAATGGGAGATTTAAAGACTGACACATAGGAACCAGTTAAGAAATGAAAAATTTTCAACACAAAGTCTTACAAAAATTAATATTGAAAACTATTTTACATGCATTTGGAAAAATAAAATACTACTGAAAAATTGAAAGGAAAACAAACAAACAAAAAACCTTATAGCATCTCACTATAGGCAATGGGGCTGTCCTAAATATTTAATATGGGCAGGATTGAGAAAGAAGAATTTACACAAGACAAACTTTTAAATTTAATCTGCATTAACATTTTCTTCATGCTATCTTAAGTCTAGACAATCAACAAAACAATAAATCAAATCTTGATTTGTTCTGTTTGCCGACTTCTGATTTCATACTGAAAAATTTTAATTGACTCCAATTTCTCCCTATCTTTGTGGTCTGACAAGTATTCCTGCCCCCATTTTACAGATGAGGAAACTGAGACTCACACATACTCTACAAAGATGAAATATTAAGGGAAGTAGTATGCCCATTGAAAATCAGTGTAGCTTCTTGGATAGACTGCTAAAATAGGAATTAGGAAGACAAATTATGTTTTAGATTTTTTTTAGTAATGTGATCTTAAGGAAGTCACTCAAACTCTCTGAGTCTCAGTTTCCTCATCTCTAAAAAAGGGATATAAAATATCTAACAAGGAAGATATAGGGATCAACTGAAATACCATATGGAGTATATTTTGCAAAACTTTAACATTGGTTCAATTATAAATTATGAATATTATTAGGTCCAAAAATGTAAATAGAAAGGAAAATTAAAGAATATAATCACAATGAGAATCATCAAGGCTATGATAATGAGATATAATAGGAGATTTAAAGGAACCAGTTAAGAAATTAAAAATATTGGGGCAGCTAGGTGGTACAGTGGATAGAGCACCAGCCCTGAAGTCAGGAGCATCTGAGTTCAAATATGGCCTCAGACATTTAACACTTCACACTTTCTAGCTGTGTGAACTTGGGCAAGTCACTTAACCCCAATTGCCTCACCAAGAAAGAAAAGAAAGAAAGAAAGAAATTAAAAATATTAATGAATCATAAAATTTTAGAAAGAACTTATTATTATCAATTTAGCAAAAAACAGAGCCAGAAAGACTTTTAGTTCTCTCTCAAACCTCTATTAAGTCTCACATTATATAGAGTTCAAACAAGGATACCAGCACACAAACTGCCATATATGAGCATTAAGTATATCAGCAGGTAAGGAATAAATATGACCATAAAATTGGGGCAAAGCCAAAACACAAGCTATTGGTAAACCCAAAACACAAGCTTTGAGTGAACCCAAAATAAGATCTGCGTGATCACACCAAAAACATACTTTGGGTGGACCCAAGTCTGTTTAAAAGCAGTCTGTTTTCTCTGGAGGGTTTCTGATTTCACCCTGATCTATGGTAAGCATTGGATAATTTTCTAGACACTTCAAGTTAGATTTAAATAATATTAATAAATAATAAATTGTTTTCCCCATAGTTAAGACACTATATTCAAATATAAAAAATGAAACAATCCCTACTCTCAAAAAACTTACAATCTAAATATATTCTAATATCAGTCATCTAATTTTTCTTTTTTTTATCTCATTTAATCTTATATCATTTAATCCTCACAAAATCCCTGTAAGGTAGATTATTATCTCCATTTCATAGATGAGGAAACTGAGGCTGAGAGGTTATGAATTATGCAGTGTCATATAGTGAGCATTTAAGATAGGATATGAATTCCAAGTCTTCTTAAATCCAGAAAACAATATCAAAAACAGCCCTACCCTACTAATGCAATGCATTGAAACCCTTTTTTTTTTTCATTACAAGATACTATAATATATTTTCACCTTTTTCTCTAATAGTATGGTACAATGCTCAAGTTGAAATTTAGAGAAATACAACTGCACAACAATAAATCAGATTGAAATAAATGAGATTTATCATAGCATAACTATCTTTTGTTGTTGTTTTTTTATTTTTTAATATTCTGTCCTCACTCCCCCTACTCATAATGAGCAAATAAAAATAAAGTCCTCAATACATAACTGCATAGTCTAACAACAACAAATTCCCATATTTAATTGTAAATCCCTCCAATATTGCATTAACATTACACCATTATGATTTTTTTTTGATTAGGCCATTCAACCAGTTTGGAATCTACTTAACTATGTCACAATCAGATCTACCTTGTTCACAATATTACCATGAAGCTTCATAAAAATACTTCACCTAACCTAGGTAAATTCTTCCTACAGTATTCCCCTGATCTACTCACACTGTCAAAAAAGGAAATAAGATCAGTCCCCTATGATTTGTACTAAATAAAGTTAAGACTACTTCATGATCACTGCTTCCTTTTCTAGCTGTTCACCCACCATAACTTTAATAAGTCATGGTAGAATTTTAATGGGATTAAAAAAACTAATTGTCTTATAGTAGCAGACTCCATTCCCATCTCTTTTTTGAAAATTAGAACAGAATTTGACTTTCTTTTGTCCTGAAGTACCCATCTTGCTGCTACAATGTTCCAAAAATGGTTGATGATCATTCAGCCACTTTTTCTATATTCTGATAATGTTGTAGTTTATCTGGGCCAGGTCACTTGATACAAGGATAGTTAAATCCTCTCTACCTGCTATATCTTCCTTTTTATCTTGGTCATTAATTCTATATTATGCTGGTTGTGTTTAACTGTTTTTCTTTGTTAAAGAAAAGGTTTAAGGACAAGAATTGAGGGGGAAAGAAGAGGAGAATGGCTTTAAATATTACTATGTTGTTCAAAAATGGGAGCAGGGGGGGAATAATAATTTTATCCATGACTTTTTAAGTCACTCTCCAAGCCAGCTATTTGCAAAGGGAGATCACTAAGACAAGCATTCAATAGACCCCAGGCTATCTTGGGAATGTGATTAAAAGATGAAGAATGAGAGAAAAGTAAGCCCTAGCCATAGTTCTAAGCTTTACCAATGTTGCTATGAAACACACACACACACACACACACACACACACACACACACACACACACACACACACACCTGACTCAAGAGATAGAAGAATCTAAATCCCCATTCAGTCTGCTGTCCCAACTTGCCTGCCCTCCACTCCCACCCTTCTATCTTTATTCCCCACTTCTTCATCACTTGGCTGATCAGAATTGCAGTCACAGATACCTAACATCACAAAAAGATGTGGCTCCAGACCAAATGGACTATGAACATAACCAACATTTCTAAAGAGCTCAAGTAACTACTCCCAACAATATGGGCTACAGCTCCCGAACCTGTTACACCTCATAAATTTCCAGGAGACTTTGGCCATGGAGAGCTGTGTTTATTTTCACAGTGGAACTCAATGTCTTCTCAAATATCAGCCTGTAGCACATATCTCCAGCCCCCATATATGGAAGAACAAGAAATGAGGGAAACTACTTTCCATGGGAACTACTAACTATACCCTACCCAACTGACACCAACTTCATAAGGAAAAGGGGATGCAAAATTTAAACCTATGTGATTGGTGGGGAGCTAACCTATAAATCCCTGATGGGTGGATTTTAATGCAGAACCTGACAGACTTTTAACTGCAGGACAGGGTTACAAGCAAACATACCCATAATACCTTTTTTTAAAATTACATAAAGGAGAATGACCAAAATTCCACTCACAAGAGAAGCAACTGCAAAGATCTGCCTCCCCTCCTCCCCACCACAACTGCCTAGACTTGCATAAAAAGAATACATTAGGGCATATATTTTTCCTGTAATTAATTTTTATGTAGCTGAGCATAAAGGCCTATATGTGTGTAATTTTCATATGGTTTCTTTAAAGTACCCTACGGGGTTTCTAGCAAGCAGAGGAATAAGGAAATGATGGGAACAGCTCGGTTTTGCAGGAGAGGATGAGTAATCATGGAAACATGGTTTGGGAAAGGGATTTGGGTGGTCATGGTAGTCCAGAGACATTTTATTTTTGTCACTAATCTAGTCCTACTACCATCCGTTGGTTTTTCTAACCAAGGATTTGTTAACTTGAATGTACTTTGATCCAAACCAAGGGATAAAAAGTTGCAAAATGTAGGAGGTGGAGAGATGGAAGAGATTGTTCCAAACAGCTGCATGTGGTCTTTGAGATCCATAATTCAAGTCTCACTCTTTCTTTACTGGCCTTTTTCTATGCAAGAACAAGCCAAAACCATCCCAAACAGATGAGACCTTCTGTTTTTAAAGACCTCCAAGGAAATGCCAATCCTCAACAACCTGCTTTATAATGATTACCAGCCCTCACCATCAGGAAACCTTGCTTTGTAGCTAACTTAAATTTCTCATACCACAAATTTGAATTGTTATTCTCTTTTCAGGGGAGATGGGGAGCATCTGGTAAGTCTTTCACTTATGGTACTTGAAGAATGTTATTAAATCCCTTGCTCAGTCATCTCTTCTAGGCTAAATTGTCCAAGTCCTTTCAATTTCATCATTTTAGCACAGGTAAAATCCCATTAGAGTAAAAACAATTATAGCAAAGTCTCCTCTAAAACAAATTTATTTCTTGTTTTTGCAACATTGATAAAGGACTCTTTTTTTATAGAACTAAGTGTTTGTCAATTTTTTTCCAGAGGGTAAGATGATAGTTTAAATTGCCACAAACAGCTTCTCTTCCACATTGATCTGTTGTTTTGTCTATCCCTAGCCAACTAACATAGACTTCAAAGGAACTACATTCACTGTGGGATAATTTATATAAATTTAGCTCTAGCTCCCATCCCAACTTAGCTAGAAATTTCCTGGGTCACCTAGACTCAATTTATGGGCAGTTAGTGGACTAATCAAGGGACATTTTTTGGTTCTCATTGTTATTCAGCCATTTTCAATCATGTCCAACTCAATATGACCCTATTTGTAGGTTTGGGGCAAAAATAATGGAATAGTTTGCCATTTATTTCTTTAGTTCATTTGACAGATGAGGAAACTGAGGTAAACAGGATTAAGTGACTTGTCCAGGAATCCCAGAGCTAGTGAGTGTCTGAGACTGGATTTGAATTCAGGAAGATGAGTCTATCCACTGCTCTAACTACTATGCATTATAAATTACAAATGCTTAATCAGGAATAAAATAATTAAAGAAATAGGAAAGCACTCTCAGTGCATACATAATCAGAGGGTACAGTTTCATTATTTAGGACAGAGGATAGAGAGGTAAACAGAACTTGAAGGCTGAGAAAAGCCACTTCTACAGTGTCTTACAGAGATGCTTATAGCATCTCTACCATCTTAGCCACAGCAGGTAATCTTCTATCTCCATGATTCTCAATTTGTGGTCTAGAGAATTCTGGGGGTCTCTGAAACCTTTTCAAAGGGTCTACAAATTCAAAATTGGTTTTTATTTCTAATATGGTAAATATCTTTAACATAACCCACATAAACAAGAACTCTTTGGACAGATCCTCAATGATTTTTAATTTCATCCACCTCCTGAGAAAAAAATTTGAGAGCCAGTGCTCTATTTCTAAGCAAGTTTGAGCTTGTGCTCTGAGCTTCCTACTCAGTTACCCCTGCCTTCTAACACTAGGAATCATCCCCACAAACTCTTCCATGTTTCCTCCTTCCTCTCAGAGGACATATCTCAAGATGTAAATCAACATTGATCCATGCTGCTTCCCTTTTTGGATGGGCTTGGTTGCCTTTCTTGCTCACCTCAGCTCCTCTTGATTTTTTGCACTTTTGACATTCTTAGAACACCATGCCATACTTTTGTATTTATCTTATATTATGCACACAGGCAGCTAGGTGGTACTTGGGAAAATAGAGAGCTGGCAACTTGTCTCACCTAGCAATCAGTCCCTGGACCCAAGCATCCTAGAAGATATAAATGGATGTGCTTCTGTTATGTCTAGAGAATCAATATCATAGAATGTGTTGGTTCTAAAAGGACAAGCATTTATTAACGTCTATATGCTACCTTGCCAAGTGCATTATCTAATTTGATCAGGGAAAAGGAGACCTAGACTTTTTCAAAGAGAACCAAATTTGTAAGGGAAAATCTGTAACCTATACTTTGATGCCTTGCCTTTTCTTTCCTTCCTGCCAAAATTTCCCCAACAAACCTTTCCTTACAAAGAGCCATATAAGAATTTGCAGAGAACTATAAAAACCAAGTGTGAGCCATAGTCATAATCCAAGACTCCCATTTTTCCCTCCTCATTTCCCTGAATTTGGATGCAAACAGTTCAGGGAGCCTCATATTTCTTCTGTATTTTCTTCTTCTTTTCCCATCAATTAACTCTGACTTTGAACTCTCCTCTTGGAAGCTAATGTCTGTCCAGAATTATTCCTAAACAATTTATTTAAATGCTCACACAATTAACCAATTAGCCAGTCAGTCACTTAAGTTTAAAAAGAAAATCTATTTCTTCCATTAAAATGAGTCTAAGAGTCTAGTACTTGTTTTTGATGCTTTGGGTGTTATTAGAGATTGTTTCTTTTTAAATCCTGCATTTTATATTCTATTGACTTTTAAGTCCTTTACTGCTATACAGAAATTTAGAACAACACAAAACAATCTAATCTGTCAGAGGAGGGAAAAAGTGAAGTGGAGGAATCCTTATGTGTCATAGATGAAAGGGAACACAGAGCCAGGGATGTGCTGGAAAATGTGGGAAAAAAACAGGCTCTTCTTGGGGAGAAATGAGAAAGAGTATACTACAAAAACTTTTAAGTGTGAATTATTAACATATTCTCCATCTCTTTCTTAAGGCTAAACAAGATGTCAACAAACCCCAGGCCAAATCTAGCCTGTCACTGTTTTTGTATGGCCCATAAGCTAAAAAAGTTTTGAGGGGTTTTTTTGTTTTTTTGGTTTTTTTTTACATTTGTAAATGAAGTGTGAAAAGCTTTTTTGGATTATAAAAACTGGGGCTGGGTTAGATTGAACCAAAGGGTCATAGTTTGTAAACTCCTAATCTAGAAGACTGGGTTAAATCTAACAAGATAAAATTTAATGGAGATTTTAGGGTTTTTTCAGTTTAACTTTTAAAAATCTATTTTATTTTCAGTTCATGGAACAGAGCCTTTCTGTAATACAATAAAAAAAAATGATTGCACATGAAACTTCAAATGTACCATGTACAACTTGCTATTATCTCCAAACATACTACAAAATTACAAATTTCTCCTTTTTTCTTTCCTTCTTACCTACCCTAAAGTAGCTACCATTGGATATAAATAAGTATAGATGTGTGTATGTCTGTGTGTGTGTGTCTGCATATGTGTATATGTGTGTATAAAATGAATGGAATAGAAATAGAAATAAAGAGGTGAAAGAGAAAAAAATAAATAAAAATTTAAAGGAGATAAATGTAAAATTTTACATATGGATTCAAAAGAACAATTTTACAAATATAATAGGAAAAGATTTAGGGAGATCACAGAATATATAAATAGGGATTTTTATATATCTCTAACTTAATATAATAATTAATGATAATTATAACTAATATTTATATAGCACCTACTATGTGCCAAAGCAGTACATTAAGCACTTGACAATTATTATCTCATTTGATCTGCACTACAACCATGGGAGGTAAATGCTATTATCATAACAATTATGCAGATTAAGAACCTGAGCCAGAGAAAGGTTAAGTGACTTGCCTAGGGTCATCAACTTTCTTCCTGACTTTGCCACCTAGATGCCCCAAAATGAGCTCTTGTTGTGATATGGCAGGCAAAATACCTACTATAGTAGACTGAGGGAAAGCTTCTTAAATTGATGGTAGCAATCCCATATAGGATCATGAATTTATGATTTGTTGTCAGTAAGTGTTTATGTATCTATTTACCTGGGTCATGTAAAAATTTATAGGGTAAAAAAGGTGTCACAAGTGGACAACATTTAAGAAGCTCTGACTATAATGCTACATTAATATTGAGACTAAAGTGGAGATAGAGCTTTAAAGAATGGGGACTTAAGAATGGGGACTCATGTCCTTCTATAATCTATTTAAGAAGTCAGATCACTTCTCAAGAGCCATAGTTTTGAAAAGATATCAATAATCTGGAGGATATCCAAAAGATTCACTGAGGTATTCAGTGGTTAGAGTGCTGAGCCCAGAGTAGAAAAGTTCTACTTTAGACAATTACTAACAGAGAGAGAGAGAGAGAGAGAGAGAGAGAGAGAGAGAGAGAGAGAGAGAGAGAGAGAGAGAGAGAGAGAAAAGAAAGAAGAAGAAAGAAAGAGAAAGAAAGAAAGAAGAAAGAAAGAAAGAAAGAAAGAAGAAAGAAAGAAAGAAAGAAGAAAGAAAGAAAGAAGAAGAAAGAAAGAAAGAAAGAAAGAAAGAAAGAAAGAAAGAAAGAAAGAAAGAAAGAAAGAAAGAAAGAAAGAAAGAAGGAAGGAAGAAGAAAGAAAGAAGAAAGGAAGAAAGGAAGGAAGGAAGGAAGAAAGGAAGGAAGGAAGAAGGAAGGAAGAAGGAAAGGAAGGAAGGAAGAAAGGAAGAAGAAAAGAAAGAAAGAAAGAAAGAAAGAAAGAAAGAAAGAAAGAAAGAAAGAAAAGAAGAAGAAAGAAAGAAAGAAAGAAAGAAAGAAAGAAAGAAAGAAAGAAGAAAGAAAGAAAGAAAGAAAGAAAGAAAGAAAGAAGAAGAAAAGAAAGAAAGAAAGAAAGAAGAAGAAGGAAGAAAGGAAGGAAGAAGGAAGGAAGGAAGGAAGGAAGGAAGGAAGGAAGGAAGGAAGGAAGGAAGGAAGGAAGGAAGGAAGGAAGGAAGGAAGGAAGAAGGAAGGAAGGAAGGAAGGAAGGAAGGAAGGAAGGAAGGAAGGAAGGAAGGAAGAAGGAAAGAAAGAAAAGAAAGAAGAGGAAAGGAAAGGAAAGAAAAGAAACAAAAGAAAGAAAAGGAAGAAATTTTGTATTGTAAAGGCTGTCACATTCATCATAATTCTAATGTCTAATCCTAAACAGAATTAGACACATTCTGTTTGGTTGCAAAGATAAGAATCAGGATGAATAAAGTTGAAAAGAAACCAAAGTAGAATTAACATAAGAAAAAATGTCCAAATAATTAGCATTGTCCAGAAGTAAACTGGACTGCCAGTGGGAGGGGTGGGAGGGGGGTCCCATTTGTTAGAGACCTTCAAACGGGGGCTGGTTAACCACTTGTTGGTTGTAACTGTCCTTTTCCAGGGATAGTTAATACAAGATGGCTGCTAAGGATCCTTCCCTGACCAAGATTCTGTAATTGTGTGAATCACCGGGCTTTTGAGCTAAAAGGTACCCTGGGAATCACTTAATCCAGTCCCCTTGTTTTAAATCTCTACTGAAGTCTTGCTAGTTGAAGCTGCTTCCCCAAGGTCACACATAAACTGAAAGAGCATGAAGGACATAGCAGTCCCTGGTTGCTGAAGAAATTTCTGATTGTTGAAATGATGTATGCAGTGAACTGAAGGGGAAAGAAAGCAAGCACATGTGGATGATGGAAGATAAAATAGCTTGCTCGAACATAATCAATGGGCAAGGTAGAACAGGAGATTAGGCCTAAGGATCAGGAGCTACCTTAGAGCGCAAATCCCAGCTTGAAACCAAACATAAAATCACACTTAAGAACTGAAATGGTTACTTGGTTACAGGCCCAACTTTGCAAAAGCTCATAAAACCTTTTGTCAATCAAAGTTGTTGTCAAAATGAATAAATCAATTTAGAAACATAATGAAAATGCATCTGGTGAGATGAGAATATTGTTAACCATCAATGTCAAGGAATCTGGGATTTAACAAGTGTTCTCAGGCTTATACTTGACGAAGGATTAAGATGCTGAAGGGTATGTCTGCTAAAAGGGGTCATTGTTATAATGTACCCATAATCATACAATCCCTCTCCCTGTGATTCCCAATGATTCTTATTTAACTAAGGATGAATTGCCAATGGGCCTGGTAATCAGAAGCTTAATCTGCCCTTTCATTATGATCTGTGTGATGTGACCAAAAAAAAAAAAAAAAAAAAAAAAAAAAAGCATTCATGTCATTTAAAGACAAAAAGAATCCGTTGACCTGGCAGCTATTTGAAAAGTCTCTTTATCCTACAAAGAAACCAAGGGGGCTAAAAGCTGCTAAACCTACCTGTCACTGGGTGATCAAATAGACCAGTAGTTCTTACAAAAACAGACTCAGAAGCGCTAACAAGGAACAACTGGGGGCTTGGACCAACCTTATCAAGTCTGATTTTGTTGCAGTTCAGTTGGCTTAACGGCTGTCCAAGAACAAATCAAATTTTCACCAGCCTTTGTCTCATTGGGGGATTATTGCTAACAGGAATTGTCCGGAAGAAAATTTGAAAAAGTCAGATTTTTTTTAATTCCTCCCCACCCTCCAACACATAACTCTCAATTACCATCTCCCCTTTCTTATGCCCTTCTGTTGTGTTCTTGTTCTACCTCTATCTCAGCTATTCCATCAGTTCACCAAGGGGGGATAAATATGATCACATTAATGAATTATATGGTGTTAACGATTTGATGTATAAGCTGTACACATTAAGGATCCCAGGAAAGCTCACTTGGGTGCAAGGATTACACAAGGAAGGACAGCATCTACTAAAAAACACAGGCCCTGTTTCTTTTACTAGAGCAAACAATGGACAAGTGAGTTCAAAGAAAGATGTAAAATGTCTAAACAAATAATATTGAAAAATAAAGGACAGCTAGTTGGCACAGTGAATAGAATACCCAAACAAGTCAAGAAGACTCATTTCCCTGAGTTAAAACTGCCTTCAATCACTTACTAGAAAATAGTAAATCACTCCAGCATCTTTGCCAAGAAAACCCCAAATGAGGTCATGAAGAATGAGACAATTGAAATTACTGAACCACAATATCAACAGCAACAAAAATTATCCCCATTTTACAGATAAGGAAACTACTTCACCATGATACCTTAGCCAAAATAGGATTCCTTAGAATATTTGCCTGAATATTAGAATTTCAGGTATCACCAAGGGAAATACTTCAATCTTTCCTCTTAACAATTTCCTTCTATTCCAAAATCTTCACCTATCACCTTAAAATCAGTGGTATCTAAATGTTCATCTCCAATCCAGACTTCCTTCCTTAGTTCCAGTCTTTCAACCAACTGCCCACCTTTCCTGACAAGATCCTTCCTTCTACCCACCAACTTCCCTGTTTCTATTCATGGAACCATTATTCTCCCAGTCATTCACAGTAAAAACTAGTATCTCCAAGTCTTTCCTTTCCTGAACTTCCAAATCTAGTCACCTAATTTTGTCACTTTTGAATAATGATTTATCCTAATATTAAATATCAAAACAGTTAAGCTTGGTTTGTAGCTATTTATAGTTTAATAAATGAATGTCAGTGCATGAAATGTCATAATGATTTTTTTATATTCCTCATCCTTGTCAATCATAATTGAATTACAGTATTACATTATCATTCCCTATTGCTGGACATTTAAGTTGCTTCCAGTTTTGTTGGGGTTTTTTTGTTTGTTTTGCTTTTTACCAATTACAATAATGCTGCTCTGAAAATCTTTAATGGATGAGTCTTTTTGAAAATGTATTTTTGATAACATTTTCAGGATATACTGCCAACAATTAAATGATTAAGTCCAAGAGTATGCTTATTTTTGTAACTTTTATTGTTTCCCCAAAAATATTCTACCAGTTTGCAACATTACCAACAATGAATGAGTGGTAGATAGTTCTCTACAACTCCATCAGCATTAAATTTCATTGATTTTATTATTAATAGTCTTTGCAAAAAATCAACAGATGTAAAGGAAATGTGAGAAAGAGTAAAGCAATAAGAGTAAAACATTGTGCTCCTCAACTATATAGAAATGTGACCCTACCTTTCAAGAAACAAAATAATTGAAATTTTAAAATCACCAAAAGAATGGAAAATAGTGTTACTACCTCTGTGGCCCATAAGGTCATGTTGTCTCCTGACTAGAGACCCTAAGTGTGCATCAATGTCAAAACATCCACTTCTGGTACATTATTTGTTTGGCCCCCAAGAAGTAGCCATCTACCATCTTCCATCTATCTCCCTTGAGTTGAAGTCATTAATTACCAAGATTTTTCCTACCTCAACCCTCCCTATGGGTTGTCCTAGACTCACCCTAGTTCCCATTAAAAAAAAAAAAGTCTATGCTCAAAAAGCTGGCAAAACATCTCTCACCTCCACCAGAGCCCAGAAAATCCAGTTCTCTACCTCAAAAAGGATTTAAAGGGTCCCACAATCCCTTACTGCTAACCCAGTCTGATCAAAAAGTGTGGGGACCACAAGGCACTCTACAAGAACAGGAGGCCTCCTCTGGCTCCCCCCACTCTCCTCCTCATCAGGTTTGTCATTTCTTACTTTCCTTTCCTTTCTGTCCCTCATACCATAATTTTAGTTTAGGTTTCAATTGTATCATATCTGGACTATTACAATGGCCTTTCTATTTTATTATCCTTTCTGCTTCTAGTGTCTTGCTTTCTCAAATCAATACTAGACTGATATCACATAGTACCCATTTTATTCAGTCATTCCTTTGTTTAAGGCTCTTCAACAGCCCTTCTTTAAACCTATGAATAAAGTCCAAGATCCTTCCTCTGGCATTCGAGCCCTCTAGAATCTCTGTTGCCTCCAACCTCCATTTCTAGTTTTATTTCACATTACTAAATACCAGGAGCTGTAACAAATACTAGGGATACAAAAATTAAAATTAAATAATCCCCCCTTTAAGCAGCTTACATTCTCCTGGGGAGAAATTACATAGGAAAATAGAAATATATACAAAATTCAGTGTCCCCAAAAGTGTTAGTGTAGT
Source organism: Sminthopsis crassicaudata (assembly GCF_048593235.1). Taxonomy (NCBI): domain Eukaryota; kingdom Metazoa; phylum Chordata; class Mammalia; order Dasyuromorphia; family Dasyuridae; genus Sminthopsis; species Sminthopsis crassicaudata. The sequence goes on along the minus strand of NC_133622.1, from coordinate 64,837 downwards.
TTTAAGCTTTAATAAAACTTGTAAATAACAAAAACTATTAATAAAAGCTATTAAGGCTTAAAACTGCACTAAGATTTTTGGAAAACAAAAAAATTACTAGGTAATTTGGGAGATAGCACTACCTGCTGGGGGAATCAGGAAAGGCAGATAAGAGGTGCTATTCTGCCTGAACTGAAAAAGAAATTAAGAATTCTAAGGAGGGAAGAGGAAGAGGGAGTGTGTGCTCCATGCATGAGGGACAATAGTATGGAGTTGGTGACAATGTTATTTGTGAGGAACAGTAAAAAAAAAAAAAAAAAAAAAAAAAAAAAGGCCAATTTGGCTAGTTCAAAGAGTATGTGAAAGGGAGCAATGTCTAATAATACTGGAAAAGGTCAGTAAAGCTTACTTATTAAGAGTTTAAATAATAAACAGAGGTATTTTGATCCTGGAGGTAATAGGGAGGCATAAGAGTTTATTGAGCAGAGGAATGATACGATTATTGTTGCTGTTCAGTCATTCAGTCAATATCTAACTCTTCACGACCCTTCTATCCTCCATTATCCCTAGAAATGTGTCCAAGTTCATATGAGTTCATTGTTTCCATGACACTCTCCATCTCAATCTCTGCCATCCCCTTTTTCTTTTGCTTTTTATCTTCCCCAACATAAAGATCTTTTCTAATGAATCTCATCATTTTATTATGTGGCCAAAGTATTTAAACTTTAGCTTCAGTATTTGACTTTCCAGTAAATTGCCTGAATTATTTTCCTTAAGTAGGGACATGATTAGATCTGTGCGTTAGAAAAATCACTCTATAGAGGATGAATTGAAGAGAAGAGGGAAGATCAATTAGGAGCCTATTGAAGTATCCCAGGTACTAAAATAAAACAAAAGAAAGAGTTGCTATAGAAGTAGGAATTTAGGATGGCTCAGTTTAAAGGTATAGATCTTGCTTCTTGAATGGCAGTACTATCAACAGAAATGGGAAAAATTGGAAGAAGGAAGGGTTTGAGGGGAAAAGCACTTTCTGTTTTGAATATGCTGAGTTTAAGATGCCTAAAAGACAACTAATTTGAAATATGTAATAGGTAAGTGTGGATGCAGGACTGACACTCAAGGAAGAGGCTGTGTAGGACTGAGTATACAGATCTGGGGGTGATCTGTGCATTAAAGCCATGGCTGCTGATGAGATCACCAAAAGAGAGAAGAAAGACCAATTAGAACCACTCAATCACTCCTTCTGGACATCAGTCTTATACAAGAAACACTTTTCTTTTCTCTTCTATTCAAATGGTTGGGTTGCCACAGAACTAAGATTAGCAACACTTCCTTTTAGTCAAAATTAAAGGATGCTTGCTATTTCAAGCTGTCACCCTGAAGTGGATTGTAGTGTGGGAATGAGGACTCTGGACGAAGGTGGATAGCTTGACAGATAAATAAGCATCTATTCTCAACAAACCTGACACATTAATTTCCATGAACTTATCATTGACCGTGATTTCAAAGTGCAATCCTTGGAGGCCAGAGACCAACCAGACTGTTTTATTTGTTTTCTATGGGAACAACACCAGTGGGGAAGCCATAGTATAGACAAATAACCTTCCTTGCCCCTGTATTTTATAGCAAAAGTTCATCTGGCAAAAATAGAACCTTCACTTTCAAAGGAATTTGAGCAAAATCCTTATAGTAATAAGTCTTTCAAAAAAAAGGACTTTTTGCTTACAATTAATGGTATTGAACAACATAAGGCTACCAAGAAGATTCCGTTGAATATTTGAGCTCCTCTGACCCATTTGCAAAGGAAAATACACTCTAGGAGAATGACTTCCCCCTCCCTCAAGAGTTATATGAACAAATACAGATTGAAAAGACTAAAAACAAGGGAATGATGCACACAGTGACCACCATAATGTAAATGAAACAGCATTAAAAGACAGCAGAATACAGATTAAATGTAATGGTTCTTTGATGCCAGAGAAGTAATGTTCTTCTTAGTGGAAAAAATAGCGACTAAGGATGCAGAATGGTGAATATGGCAATATGCCAAATTGCAATGAGGTTGTTGTTATTGCTGAAGGGTTTTTTTCCTTTTTGCTTTGCTGTTTTTTTCTCAGTTCTGTGAAGGAGACATGGTTTCTTTGTTTTTAAAAGAGAGCAATCATTCCCTTCATCTCCTCTACATCAGTCTTTTTATTTCAAACTCACTGCACAGATCATGAAAAGGGGGATCCCTAAAAATAGTGATTGTTTTCTTCTCCAATGAGGTTTTTTCCATTAGATCAGTGGGAGAGAATAGCCATGCTTAACTAGTGGTTCTTTAGAAGTCTGAATGACACTGAAAGGAGAGATCCATCCTCCTCCCTCCAGGTCCATTTGCATAAAAAGTCTAGTAACAAATCAAAAAATTACAGTTGTAAATATCTAAGGGTATTGCTGCCTTGCAGATTCCCATTCTAAGACAGCTAAAGGGGTCAATGGGACACCCAATGAAGAAAGTTTCAATAATAGAAAAGCTGGCTGGCAAAAAACAAATAGAGAAAGTGATAAAACACGATAGCCAGGTGAAGAGGCTAACTTTGGAAGAACAAGTGAGAAGTCCCCAAGTGACCATATCTCTCTGTTCTTGGGATTAGCACCAAAAAAAAAAAAAAAAAAAAAAAAAAATCATAACACTAAAGTTTCCTGATTATTCAGTAACAGACTTTTTTTATCATAGCAACCACTTGAGGGCCCCAGTGATTCACCCCAAAACCCAACTTTAGAAAAGTCCTCGAGCCATCTGCAAATTGTAAAATGATAGAATGCTAATATAATAAATTAATAAACATTTCAATCCCCAAATATGTGCCAGGCACTGTGCTAAATGCTGGGGTTCCAAAGAAAGTAAAAAATCAACTCCTCTTCTCAAGGATCTCACAGTTTAATGTAAACTCTACTAACAAGTTATGTACTGGACAGATTAGATTGCAACTAATCATCAAAGGGAAGGCACTGGACATTAAAGGCATCATTCAAATAAGAATGGTACTAATTCCGTTGTTGTTATTTGTCCTTCATTCTCTGAAGAGGATCAAGACATAAGGGAGGGGAAGCCATGACATGCAGGTGAGTTGGATTTCAGTAAGGGAGGGCTGTGCAAGGTCATCTGCACTTCCCCTCCAGAGCCATCTGGGTCCTATGGACAGATGTAGATCAGGAGGATTGGAGATGGCCCTAGATGCAATGGGAGACCTTGGACTTTTTAAGTTAAGATTTTCAGTAGGTCTCAGTTTGAAAGGAAGCAACACCCATTCAGTGATTAAGACTAGGCAGTAATTGAGACAAAGAATCTCATCTTTCACCTAGTCCCCAAAAAATCTAACCAAATAAATAAGCAAATAATCCCAGGAGGGGAAGACTTTCAGGGTTTCTGGCCAAAGCAGATATGATTATTATTTACATTCAATCTGAATTGATCAGAATCCAAACAATGACCAAATGGGGCTTGGTATGGGATCTGTTGGTGACTGATGAGAATCAGATTGGTTTTGGTGTAAGGCCTGGTGCTTAAGAAAGAAATGTAGTCAATATACAGGAAGGAAGGAAGGAAGGAAAGAAGGAAGGAAAGAAGGAAGGAAGGAAGGAAGGAAGGAAGGAAGGAAGGAAGGAAGGAAGGAAGGAAGGAAGGAAGGAAGGAAGGAAGGAAGGAAGAAAGGAAGGAAGGAAGGAAGGAAGGAAGGAAGGAAGGAAGGAAGGAAGGAAGGAAGGAAGGAAGGAAGGAAGGAAGGAAGGAAGGAAGGAAGGAAGGAAGGAAGGAAGGAAGGAAGGAAGGAAGGAAGGGAGGGAAGGAGGGAGGGAGGGAGGAATCTTCCAACTGATTAATTCCAATTGTGGGAAGGAGGGAGAGAGGGAGGAAAGAAAGGAGGGAGAGGGAGGGAGGAAAGGGGATAAGAGGGAGAGAAGGAAGAGGGTGGAGTCTCCCAACTGACCAATTCCAATTTGTAGGTCAGATTTATACACAGAGGTTGTTATGTGTCCTTTGCCACAATACGCAAGTGAAGTAGATTTACATGAGCAAGGGCTATGCAAGGTAACCTGCCTCACTGGGTAAGTGGCCAGATTTAGATCAAGATGACAGGAGATGGTCTGGATGAAATGGGAGCTCCTGGCCTCACCTGGCCGTGGCCAGGGGCTACAGTAAACTCAGCTCTCCCATTTCCAAGGCCTTTCATCTTTTCCAATCATCTCACTCAATTCAACAAACATTTATTATTAAGTGCCTTCAGTGTTCTAGGTACAGTGCTAAACACCAGAGATACAAGGGGGGGAAAAAAAAAAAAACTAGTCCTTGACCTCAAGGAGTTCACAATCAATTTTCAGATGAGGAAACTAAGGCTTTGCTAGAGAACCAAAGGTGTCCATCACACACACACACACACACACACACACACACACACACACACACACACAACCTTTTAATCGTCTGTATCTGGTGCTGATTCAATTCTTAGTGCCAGAAAACTGTCTTACAGGGTTTAATTCATCTTTTACCCTTGATTAGAATATTGTGACCCCAAAAATGCAGAACTCTACTGAAAAACACAAGTATCCCAACACTGAGGGGAACCCCCGCTCCAGATTGATATACAAATGAAGTCTGGACCAGAACTAAAGTTAGGTAAAGAGGATCAGGTCCTGATCCACACTGCACAATTTATTCTCGAGAACAAAATTTCTAGGGTCCTCTTTTGTTTGCTGCAGTCCAACACAGTGTTTCCTTTTTACTTACAACTAGATAAACCCAGAGATAGAAAAGTTAAGGGACTTGCTCAAAGTCACACAATTAGTACCTAACAGAGGCAGGATTCAACTCTCTAATGGTGTTTTGCCCGCTGCTCCATTGTCTGCCAATTCCCTACTACTTTTAATTTACATTCAAAACTAAATCCTCTCAGGAAGCAAAATGGAAAATCCTTAAGACAGCTTTGTTGAAAGTTAATGTTTTTTTCATTAATTGGTTCTTTGAGAGAGTAGTTGATATATAAGGATAATCCTGCGGTGATATGGGGCTTTGAATATCTGGGAGGAGCTAACAAAGCTATGAAAACCTAATACATTCGGGACCCTTAAATGCATTCTGAAATAACCTACCATCTGGGACCCACCACCAGACTTTATGCATAGCTTAATGCATTGCTTAATAAATGTAGTTCTAGTTTGTCAACACCCAAGATGGCAGAATCTTTGGAGGACTTTGTTAGAAGAACGAAATCATGGAATGAGACAATCAGCAGTTCTAAAGAGAGATCAGTTTGCTCAGAAAGTTTCACTGTTTGGGGGTTCCAGTGGTCTCAAGGAAAAGACTTCACCCAAGTTTTGAGGGTATCAAGAATTGAAGTGGTAAATCAAAAGTGAGACACAAGCAGATGAACATGTGAAATATATGCCAGGAGGAAAGTTATATGACAGAGAAATATACTGGAGCTAGGACAAGACAAAACCTGCCCCTGAGACAACTGATGCAGTAATTATTATCTCCATTTTTCATATAATACCTAAGAGGAGAGGGAGCTCAGATGTGGGGCCATAGCAGAGTTTGAAGTACTCTTTGGATGGGCACCCACTGATCCAAAGAGCAAAGTCCAATCAATAGTTCTTTCCCTACTGCATCCAGACCTTATATAAAAGTTTACCTATGTAAATTATTTGATTCTGCCAATCATTTCCATAGTCATTAGCACTAGTTTTTATGTTAGCAAATAAGTTTGGGGTTTGAGATTGAGAGCAAGAAAACTATCCCTGGGAAGAAGATAGCTTCGTGGTTTTTGCTAGAGTTGGAGTTGAAACAGTTAGAAAGTTTTGGTAATTTGATAATTTCTGAAGGTATTACATAGTTTGCCCATTGGACTGCCTTTGAACCCAATAAGAGAAAATTTACAAAGACACAAACTGGTAGCAACCTAAAAAAATGGGAGATTAGTACATTTGTTATAAAGATGGTGGTCTTAACCTAGAATCGTACCCATAACCACACCCCACATTGCCTGAATACCTTTTCAATTAAATAGGATTATGTCTGAGGTAACCTAATTAAAAAAAAAAAAAACAACTAGGGAATCACTTACCTCATCACAGCCTAATAGGGTATAATACATACTAAGAACTACTCCAAGTTCACCCATATGAACTCCAGACCATAGCAAAACTTTCAATAGCCCATGGAAAACCAAAAAATATATAAATATATACATATTTTCACTCAGGGCTTCTTAAACTGATACTCCTCCCAACCCCTTTTCTCCCAAGAAATGTTTACATGATCCTAGGATATAAAATAGATATACAAATCAAACATGAACTGATAATAAATCATAATTTTGTGACTCCCACACTCAGTTATGCAACCCCCATATGGGGTCACAATCCAGTTTAAGGAATCAACTCACGTGTTCTGCCAAAAATCAGACTCTAGCCCAGGTCCACAAGGGACTTCCTACCTCCAGTCAACTGGATTCTTCAGTCTGAAGCTATACTTTCTTGCCTTTTTCTTTCCCTAATTGGCTTAGATTAGATCTACAACCAACCTTAGAGTGCCAGACAACCTGTGTTTAAATGCTTCCTCAGATACTTACTAGTTGGACAAGTCACTTAAATTTCTCTCTGCCTCAAATCTGTCAATTATAAAAAGGAGATAATAGCAGTACCTATCTTTACAGGATTATTATGAGGACCAAATGAGATAAAATTTGTAAATTGCTTAACATAGCACCTGGCACATAGTAGGTACTTAATAAATGTATATTCCTTTCTTCAACTCCCCAACTGTGTAAATCAGGCTACTGAAGCCACAATCATAGTAATCATGGAAATGAAATATGAATCAGGTCATCATATTCAAAAGCCACTGAAATGATCACTGTATCCTGCTGTCTCCTATTAAATACAGTCTGGGGGTGAAATGACTTTTGGTGGGCCAAATGTGACCAAGAGTAGAAGGCAAGAAATGGAACAGGACTTTAGAAATGAGACTTTTTGACTCCCTCAATCCCACCTCCACTCCCCTGGGATTTTTATTCTAGACTCTTTTCCAGGATCTGAAAGCTTCAATAATGTGGAGGTGGGGGAGGGACACCTCTGAAATACTGGGTAATGGGCTTCAGAGTTCAAAGGGACCCTGGAAAATTACACTCCCTTTCTAGATTCTTCCTTAATGCATGCTTATAAGAATTTTTCCCTATGCAATATGAAGTCATCTAATAAATAGGTATGTTTATTTTGAACTAAAGTTTTCCTAGGATAAATGTATATATTAATTCTCTGATAAATGTACCCCTGTTTTCAGGAATAAATCATTGTGTGTTGGTATGATTTATTAACTACAATTTTCCAAGAGGCAATATTACCAAGGTCATAATATTCTGAATTCACAAGGGAATACAGTTCTGAGAGAACACAAATAACTCTTCATATCCCTGTTATCTAGATAATGAAATTAATGAAGAAAACTGAGGCAAAGATTATATGTCGCATCCTAGGTCAAGAATTAGGGAACTCAGAGGCCCAATTTCCTCATTTTTCAAATAAGTAAACTGAGTTCCAGAGTGGTTAAGAGATTTAGTCAGAGAAATAGCAAGCATCAGCAGTGGTTTGGAATATCTAGGTTCCAAAATTGATATTTTATACTCAATCATCCAATTTGGTTGTATAAGCTGATCAAACCAAATAAGATAATTATCAGTTCTCATTTTCACATCTTCTGAAAATATCCTGCTTACATTGCAATAACATCCTTTGGGTTAGAAAATGCAATTCCAAAAGTAACCACTTAGAAAACAAAAATGATTCAAAGAGCACAACATGATTTTTTTTAATCTAATTAGGATATATAAGTATAATTGAAGGCTACAGGCTTCCAATAGTAGGTTTATATAGCAGAGGATTGCTGAAATTATTTTTCCATGCAAATTTACTTTTTTTTTCCTTTGGCTATTGATTACCTTGGCAAAGGAGAAAATATTGACATGTGCATGAAACCGTAACAGGTTGAAATAGTTTCAGATGGAGTATCTCAGACTATCTCCGTGTTCAGAATTAAGTGGGAATCACAGAGGTTCTGAAATCAATTCCATAACCAGTTTCATCACAGACCTAATCATCCAAAACATCATTCCCCTTTAATTTGACTGAAAAGCATTGAAAAAGCAAAAGCTTCAATCCTTAAAAAGGATTTTCCATCCAGCCAGGTTATTTATGCTTATGAGAGGTCTTTTGACATCATCACTCCTCCAACCCCCAATGGAGACTATATAAATTCAGTGGTTTTAATCAATCCAGGCTCAGGGTGGGACCAAGGGAAAGAATTACAAAAACTTCTTGGTATAAAAGCCAGGAGTCAGATTTGATTCCCAGGTTGGCCACTAGTTGTGTGACTTTGAGCAAGTCATTTGTCTGCTCCAGGCCTCAGTTTACTTCTTCTATCAAAGATCAATGTTCAACTAGTCCCAGGTTTGTAACATCTTTTTGTGTCTGGTGAAACTGACAGGCCCATTCTCAGAATAATATTTAAATATAAATAAATGGAGGAAATACTACATTTCAGTTAGAGGTTAGTAAAAAAAAATATGTGTGTGTATTTTTCTCATTCAAGTTTACAGACCCCCTGAAATCTATCTGTGGACCCAGTTATTGTGCTGGTAAAATGTTTAACAAACAGTTCTTCAGTGGAGAAAAAGAAGACAACACTTTTAACTTTAATTTGCTTTATCAACATTTTCTCCATCACTTTCTTAAGGCTAGACAATGAATGAAATAATAATTCTAGCCCTAATTAATATTATTTTCCAATTTCCCAGGTGGTTATTCATCAACAGGTCTCTCAAACAGAGCTGATTCAATGTGGTTCTGTCACACTTCTGTGTGGCCCCCTTAGGATCCATGGACCCAAGATTAAGAATCACTGGAGATATCTCTAAGGAGCTGTCCCCACTCTATCAATCTAGAAATCTTTGGGGGGGGAAACATAAAAACTGAATAAAGTTTTTCAATTATACAAAGACTAAATTTAATTTTTATCTCAAAAATTTAAGAAAATAAAAAGATAAAAATTGTTAGAATACATGGGAGCCACCTGACAGTGGCTGCTGGAGATCCAATCCAGAATGGATCTCCTCTTGTGAGATGATGATACAAGGAGACAGAGGCAGTTGCTGTTCTTTGACCTCTCTGACTGAGAGGCCATTGCATTGTCTGACCTCTCTCCTCTTCCCTCTGCCTCCAATTTATTTCATTCCTATTCAACAACACCTGTATCAGCAAAAGCTGCCTTGCAACTCCTTCAGATGTTGTGATCCACAGTGGTGGAGGCTCTTGGAGAATTGACCTGTCGCTTAACAAAAAGTGAAAAAGAACTTTCCATTTTTTTGTCTGTTGAAAAATGAGAAGACATATTAAATAAAAACTGAAGTGGCTAATACACATATAAGAAATGGGAAACTCGGGTTCCAGACCACTCTTTTCACCTCTTTATTGATAATGTAACCTTGAACATTTAACTTTTGTTGCTTCATCTGCATAATAGAGATAAATAAGACCCTTAAGACCCTCTCTGGCTCAAGGCAAACAGCTGAAAGCAATAATCACTACAAATTCCTCCCTGCTTTAAGATCAGATATTATATATTAGATTGCTATGAAGACATATCCTTAGTCTTATTTATTGGGTCTCTGTGAGTGAAAATTGTGCTATTTGGGAGTGATTGCTGAGATCCCTGGAACTCATTAAAAATTGCTGGAAGGCAAAAAACTCCTAGGAGAAAAAAATGTTTTTGCTTCTAATTTTATAGATCTAAGATTTATTCATCAATGTGGATTGTGATGGGAGCAACATTTTATTCTTCCACACCATACAAATTAAGCTAACTTTTCCTTAAACAGTATTCTAAGCCATCCTTGAGACATAATTGGCTCAAGCTCTCCATAATACTTCTTGGTCACCTGAGTCCTAAACAGCCAGGAAGAGCTTGAGTACACTCTGATGTTGGCCACCAAAGCATCACTTTAGAGGTTGAAAAACTCTTCTCATTTGAAAGTTTCCTCAGTGCATATAGATCCTTGTTGAATGTCCTCAATCTCTTTTTGTTAATTGTTGAATGACTCCAACTATGTCATTTTATTCCAATATTATATATAAACTAGCAGGGAACTGGTCTGAGTCAGACCCAGTCCAGAACATGGGTCATCCCACTACTTCTTCCACTGATATTAATCATAATTAGCCTCTTGAGTGCTTTTTGCTCATGTCTTTCCATTAAATCTCACAGAAAATTTAACAACATTGAAGAAGCAATAGCCCATGAGACAGAGGTCACTCTTATTTCAGTTTCACATGACATGAAAAATCCCTATTTGGGGTAACTTCTCACCATTCAAGTTCATGACCTTGACTCAGAAAGTCTGGGAGACTCACTATATTACACCATCCTAAGTCCTCTTGCAAGCACATGACTTATAAAACTCAAAGGAGTTTGTTTAAGATCAAAGAAAACAAAATGGAAACCATAACAGAATCCATAGAAAATAAAGACACCTTCCCCCCATGAGCAGCCCTCTCTCCAGAGTCCTGTATAGTGTCTCAGTCTGTTGTAGTCATGACTAGGCAGGGCTCCAAGTCTACTTCACCTGGCACCATTCCTGTGCAGGTGGCTCCTGCCCTCCTGCAGATCTCTCAGCAGGTAGCGACTTAGGCACCGAAGCTCCTCTATGATCTCCCTGCAGGTGGTACCTCCCCAGCATCGCTCCTCATTACAGTCACTCTGATTGCTTCGCTCTTCAGGTTTTCAGGTCTTGCTAGCCTTTGGCAGAGAAAATCCCTCACTGTTTTAAGTTCTATCCTCCAGAGTTTCCCTGTTTTGACAGGAGATATTATTCTCCCAGGGTATGAAAAAGTCATGAATTTTGGATTCAGAGAACCATCTGATCACTTCATCTCTCTGGACCTAAATTTCCTACCAGACTAAGTAATCTCTAGGCACTTTTCATCCCTATCTACAGCTCTAATGCAGTATCAGCCATGCATTAGCCTGGATAACAGAATCTCTGATTCATTGTCACTTGCTCACCTCTGGTCTCAGAAATTCATCCAGAGATCTTGAACATCTCAACCCTGCTTCCCTGTGGGTCCTAAATCACTGCCACTGGTTCAAATATAATGATGCCAAAATCTCACAATTAGTTTCCCTAGGCAGGGTATCTCCTCCAAATGAACTCAGCCCAGTATCCCAAGTCTAACAAAACGTACTGGTTTCCTTCTGTCTCTAAAATCTCATTAGGACAAATGGTCCATTGTCCTATGTACAATGGTACAAATGATTCAAACTACCCAAAACTGTCCTATTCTATACTAAAGGAAGAGGAGATGAGAACAGTCAGTCAGTAAACAGTTAGTAAAGGCTTACCATGTTCCAGAGAGGAGATGAGAACAGTCAGTCAGTAAACAGTTAGTAAAGGCTTTCCAGGAACTGTTAAGCACTGGGGATGCAAAATAAGTGAAAATATTATCCCTATCCTACAGGAGTTCATGTCCTAATGGAGAAGAGAACATACAAATAATTATCTATATCTAAGATACACAGTATAAATGGAGGGTAATCTCAGAGGGAAGATGCTAGCAATGGAAAAGGGGAACCCAGTGGACAGGGAAGAGGAGCAAGAGCATTACAGGCATTAGGGACAACCAATGCAAATGCATGGATTTGGGAGATGAAGTATATGTGTCAAATTACACAAATTACCAGATTATGCAAAAAAGGAAGAAATATTCATTACCTGTTATTAACCATTCACCAAAAAAAAAAAAAGAGAGAGAGAGAGAGAACAGCAAGAACTGACCACTTTAGATAGATGATCTTAAAGGTAACAAAAAATACATCTTCTGGGAAAATACATACTTCCAAAAACGAGTTCTTTCTGATGATTTGTAAAGCAACCTCCTCTTCTCTCTCTGGTTACTTACAAGCTAAAAGGTAGTGACTTCCTCCTGGCTGTTGTGTTTAATTGTTTTTTCCCCTCCAAAATCTACTCTCAAATGTGGCTGCCCCAAGGTCTATCTGGAGCTAAACACTATGGATCTACTATTATTGAATTAAGGAGAGTCTTTTTTGACATGTCAATACTGCCAGTGGTTACTTTTTAAGTCCAGCATCCCACATTATATTTATTTATTAATCATGTTCTTAGGGAAAAAAACTATAGATTGGATCTGTTTCCTCATAATCCCAGATTTGGGCTCTCAGGTCTCAGTCTCTAAACAGGAAATTTCTAACACAAAAATTATTTTCTATATCCATCCACTAATCTCTCCACATCTGAAATAATAGTAGCTTACAATTTTCCCTGATGTGATTACAATGACTGAGACTGTACTAGCAAGTAGCTAAATAGCATAAACTAGGAACAATCCGATATTAGATGATGAGACATGACTGCAACAAAGAAACAAGATTATTTGAGGGGCATTGCCCCACACAAAGCTCCTCAGACCCAAATAAAAAGTTATCTCCTTTACTCACCTTACATGTGCTCAACCCCAGCTATATATTAATTTAAATACTTATTAAGTACCTATTCTGTGTCAGGCACTAGATGCTGCAATTACAAAGACAGAAATAAAATATATTCTGTTGATCATATATGAAGCTGTATTATATATTAATGTACATATTTGTTAAGCCCTTACTATGTTCTGTATTGTTTGGTATTAAGTATTTATTAAGCCCCTACTGTGTGTCAGGAACTCTGTTATATATTATTTGTTAAGCCCCTACTATGTGTCAAGTGGTAAGTTTGGTTTTAAGTATTTATTAAGTTTCTACTATGTGTCAGGCACTCTGCCATATAGTATTTATTAAGCATTTACTATGTATCAGGCACTAGATGCTGCAGATACAAAGATAAAAATAAAACTATCCCTGCTCTCAAAGAACTTATATTCTATTGATCATATGTAAAGTTGTAAGGACTATATGTATTAATTTACATATTTGTTAATCCCCTATTATGTGTCAAGCACTATAGTGTGTATTAAATATCTATTAAACACTTGCTATGTGTCAAATACTAGATGCTGCAGATACAAAGAAAAAACCATCCATGCATGCTCCTTAGAAATTTACATTTTTGTTAGTCATATATGAAGTTATAAGGACTTTGAGAGTACAGAAGTGCCAGGAGCTTCCATGGTACCAGGGCATACTTTATGTTAATTCTGCTGATATTAAAAAGTAGAAAACTATGTGATCTTTCAATTGAACACTTTTTAAACTCTACCTAAGAGAAGCAGCTTGATCTGGTTGATAGTCAGCCTTATTACCCTGAGCAAGACCCCAAATACTTTAGTTCCTCAAACAATTCTCTTAAATTATCATGTGGACAACAGTGATGATAATATGCATTTGGTAGCGGGAGTTTCTTTACTAGCAATTGTCTACTCAGCTATATTAGAGGTCTGGATCAGAAATAAATCTATATGGTTACTATGTGCTAAACTGGTAAAACAATGTTTTTGAATGGCAGTCTCTACCATCAAAGAGCTTATTGTGAGATAGAAAATATGGATATAACATATATAGAAATGAGTGTAATGCAACTAAAGGAATGATAAGAAAAAATAAGAGAGAAAAGTGTGTTCTGAGAAAATTTGAGAAGGAAGAGTAATCTTTAGTTGTCTAAAATACATTTTGTGCTCTTAAATGGAGCATCTAAATATGTCAACATATTATGAACTCCTAAAAACCAAGACCAGATCCAAGATACTCTTTGGTTCAGTTTTCATTAAAAACCTCCATCTCAAGCACCATTCAGTGTACTCTCTTATAAATTATACCAAATCTGATAAATGAAATAATTAGCAAAATGTATTTAATAAAACAGAATAGCAAGAAAAACAAGGGGAAAAATTCTTCTCATAACCAAAAGGTTGTTCATTCCAACAGATTCTTACACCACTAGTAGAATAGGGAGGATTTATAGCCTGAATAATCCATATTCTAGTGAATCACAACTGCCAAGCAGCTTCTTCCCTACAGGGAGTGTTTATAGTTCCTTTGTGAGCCTGCTCCACAGCCTCAGGACTATTTTAACTCTTCTATGAGTCATACCTACAGCTGGACCCAGACAGCCTGCTCCAGCTATGTAGTCAATAGAAGGTGACTGTTCCCACCCACAGGGTAAGAGAATGCAGTATGCAGAGTACCTCCATGTTAGGTGATCTGAGCATGCTCCAAGGCCCCATTAAACTATAAATAAGAATCCTTTCTACAACATCCCTAACAAGTTATTAGTTACAGACATTTAACTGAGAGCTTATCCACCACCTCCCAAGGAAGATCCTCCCCACTTAGATTCTAAATATATAGATATATATAGAGAGAGAGAAAAAAAATGAAAGTAAAGCCAGGTAAATAAAGATAAATATAAGAAGGTACTATGGCACAGTTAAAAAAAAAAAAAAAACTAAGAACAACAGAGCTCTATTAGTTATGTTGGAAGAAAAAGAAGAGTCAGAATAGGTATAGAATTTATGCTTATCAGGTAAGGGATCATGTTAACTGACCCCTAAGAGAAAAAATATGAGGGCTCAATTTTTATTTTGTTTCTGCTTTCTCTGCCAACAAGAATGGTCTGTACACTGGAAATGATAGAATAAAAATGAATAACGGGGAGTTAATGCCCAAATAAGTGAGACTATAGTAAGAAAATACTTTCCTACAATAGAAGAATTCAAGTCACATCACCTAGATGAACTACTGAAACTAATAGCAGATGTGATCACTGAATTGGGATCAGTAATATTTAAAATATCAAAGTAAATGGAAAAACTACCTCAAGATAAGAGGAGGGAAATGTTGTTCTTATATTCAAAAAAGGGAAGAGAACAAAGTCTGTAAACTTCAGGTCAGTGATTTTTATTTTAATTCCTGGAGAAATTTTAGAATTAAAGAGATGGTTAATAAACATTTAAAAAGGAAGTAGTGATTACAAAGAGCTAACTAATATGAATGGCCCCCATCAAAATAGGTCATGAGAGAATAATAACTTCATTTTTTTTTTGGATAGGATTAACCAGATAAGGGGAATGTTATGGATAGAATTTAATATAGATTCGAACAAAGCTTTTGTTTAAGTTATGATATTCTTGTGGAGAAGATGGAAAGATATGGATTAGAAAATAATCCCATCAGATAGATTCAGAATTGGTTAGATGACCAAGAAGTAAGTTGTTAATGGTTCAGGGATTATATAACAGGAGATCTCAAGGGAAATATCTGTGCTGTTTAATATTTTTATCCATGACTTGGGTAAAGGCAAAAATAGTATAATCATAAAATGGACTAAAATTGGTATTTGCATCAAATAGTACTGGAAAGAATAGCTAATATACTAGATGACATAGTCAAGATCTAAAATTATCTTGACAGGTTAGAGCATTGGGATGAATGTAAGATGATGTTGTTATTGTTGTTGCTGTTTCTCTTTCAATCATACAAAGGACCATGATATCAGGGAGGTGATAACAAAACTTGCAAGTGAATTGGTTTGAAGGAAGGAAAGATTATGCAAAATCACCTGTCTCACTTTCTCTTCTGGAACCATCTGGGCCCAGTGGCAAGATATAAATCAGGACACGAATGGATATTGTCCTAGATTCAGTGGGAGACTTTGGTCTTTTTAAGTTAAGATCTTTACTGGGTCTCAGTTTGATTGAAGCAACTGTTCATTCAGTGATTCAGGTTGAGTTTCATCTAAGAAGATGAAATTCAATAAGGATAAATGTAGTCTTGCACTGAAGTACCAAAAAAAATAGCTTTACCTGGATAAGATGGAAGAGGTATGGATAAACATCAATTCTGAAAAGACTCTGGACTTTTAATGAACAGCAAGATCAATATGAGTCAGCAGTTTAAAATGACAGCTAAAAATAAGACCCAGAATGATCTTGGGCTTTATTAAGAAGGACTCTGTTTCTAGGAGTAAGGAACATTGGTCCCTCTTAACTTTCATCTGGATTATTGGGTTTGGTTTGAGGTATCATGATTAAGAAAGACCTTCCTTAAAAAGATAATGTCCAGAGGTCAAGTAGGATGGTACAGGGTTTTGAATCCACTACATGTGAGGAGCAGTTGAAACAAGTACTCAGTATACATTAGAGAAAAGAAGACTTCAGTAAGAAACAACATACATCTTCAAGTAAGTGAAGAGATGGTATATAGATGAGGGACTACACTTGTTTGATTAAAGTCAGAAGATAAAACCAGAAGCCATAGATGGAAATTGTAAAGAGATCAATTTAGACTTCTGATCCTTGGAATCCTTTAAGCAGAGATTAACTTCTTATATGCTATGGTGGAGATTCCTGTGGTACATGGGTTAGCATAAATGGCCACTAAGTTCTCTTCCAATTCTCAAAATCAGTCATTCTTTTATTTGAAGCAAACATTTTTAAAAGCATTCAGCTTTTTTTTATTTCCCTGTTTTTCCATAAAATATTTTAATAATTTAGAAATTTCTATGAATTTTATATATGTAGTAAAAGTTCTCTAATAAACCAACAATAGCCTCTACTATTCAATATATAGAATTTTTTCTAATTCTTTTCCTTACAATAGGCTACTTGCTATCAAGCAGTAAAATAACTAACATCTAACTTTAACTACCCATCCCTGCCATAAATTCATAAAGAAAATTCCATTGAACCTTTGAGAACTATACCTTTAAGTTCCCATCAGGTCTCCAGGAATATGCAACTATCCAGGCTCTTCAAAAAGTCAATCTCCAGTAGCTTTTTGTGGCAGTCACCAATGAGAGTACAATTTGGATATTCCCTCAAAACACTCATCAGGAGAGCTATCCTAACTCTTAGGATATTTACTCTAAAAAACCATTAAAAGAAGAGGAGATAATGAAAATACTCCCCAAGGGTAGAGTGTGTTTTAAAACATGACCTAGAGCATTTCAGAGTTTATGAGAAGTAGAAATAAAATTCCAGTTTTTCCTACAAATTATTTTTAAGGGATTTTAGCCTTTTCCAACCTTCTCATCTTAAAAATAAAGAAATGAAGGGCCAATAAAGCAAAATATCTTGCCCATGGTCACTTATAGGACTAAAGTCCAGGGTCTCCAGACTAATAATCTAATGCTCTTTGTACTGTCATGTGACCTTCTCATCTTATTGGTAGAAGTATTTAACCATGGAATGTTGCATTAATTTATAACCTCCACATACAAAAGGGGTGGCTATAGTGTAATGGATAGAAAGCCTGGCTAGCTTTGAGTTCAAGTCCTGTCTCCAACACATACTGGAACATACATATCCCACTTTCCTTCTCAGCATTCTAAGGAATCTTCTTAACACATAAGTTGCAGAGCAGTTGATGCTGACCTGCATTAATAGAATTTCCTTACCTGGGAGTTTTCTATAGCAATGAAATCCCTGTCTTATTTGTTTTCAAATACAGACTTGGGAAACAACTCTCCATACTGCAACGGTAGACACAATGTTAAGTAGGTGAATTCTGTCTTTAAATTTTTACTTCTAGAATGTATATTCTTTTTCAGAAGTGACATTCTCAAGAAAATTAGGTTATACATTCAGGAACAAGTCAGGAATATAACACCCCACCCTTTGGACATTAAAGTCAACCTGTTGTCTCCCACCTTTTCCCCATCTCCCAGCAGCTGGGGAGAAAATGGAACTCAGGGAAAATCACGTCTGTACTTCCACTTAGTAAGTGGAATTAACATTCCCACAAAAGCTATTAATGTTCTCTTGGGGGTTCTACTTCTTGTAATGATTTCATCATAGATGAGGCATAATAAATAGCATAGCAAAAAAAAATCACATGAAAGTCATTAAGCCTGCGTCTACGATGGCCAATTAACATCTTTGGGGAGTAATGAATAGATGTAGTGGAAAGAACATTGGACTAAAAGGCAAAAAACTCAAAAGACCTAAATTGGAGTTCCAGCCCTTCAATTTAATAATAACAGCTTCCATTTATATAGTACTTCACTTACCATTATCCCATTTGATCCTTGCAACAATCCCATTAGGCAGGTTCTATTATTAATCTTTTACAAAAGAGGAAGGAGTTAAGTGATTTATCAATGGCCAAACATTGAGTAAGAGTCTAAGGTAGAATTTGAATGCAGATCTTCCTAGCTCCAAGGCCAGCACTCCGTTATTTAAAAAAAAAAAAAAAAAATTCAGTTAAAAAAAACTTTATATCCATGTCTTTTGAGTCTTATAACAGCCGTATGAGGTATTCTAGTATTATTATCCCCATTTTTTTTTCAAGTGTAATGAGGCTTGGAACTGAGTGGGCCCAAATTGACTTATATTCTGGAGCATGACCAGATCTCACATGGAAATCCCAAGTCCAAACTTGGTCTTCCTTGTCCAGCTCACCTTTTTTTGACTTGAACCAAGCCTTAGGCTTAGTCCAGGAGCTAGTGACTCTACTTGGTCTAGAAACTCCTTCAGTCACTGTCATCCCTGGGAGTGAGTGGTTCCATGAAGTGGTCATATGGTTAGACAAGCCATTCTGCAGGGGACTGTGCCTGTGACTTTACATAGCCCTTCTTTCCTTTTTTTCCAGTCCTCTTTGGAGTATGGAATCCTTTTTAAAATGCCAGACCCAAGGACATAGACATAAGTTTGAGTGAGAACAAAGAATAAAGCCTTTATACCTTGCCTAAATGATCCATTCTAGGTCAAGGAAACACAGTGAAAAGAGAGGCTTCTCCTGGGACACATGGACAAAACCAATACATGTGTATCTGTATCCTGATCAAAGATTCTTCCTACTGAAATAGTCAAATTTAAACTCTAAGCAGTTAGTTGTAAGTGGTGATTGTCAGAGCCAGTTCTAGTACTCAGGAGGAAGCAAGGAGTTAAATGGTTAATTTAATGAACCTGAAGTCAAGTGAAGAATTTCTGTGGGGGGTAAAGTGAAGTCATTGGGGAGGCAGAGAGAAAGCAAGAATATTGATTAAAAAGAAGCTTAATAAAGGAGAATAAAAAGAAACCAAGCACAAGCTAGGTCCAATGATGCAGAATATCAAGAAAAGTCTAGAGAGAAGATGGGGGAATAAAAAAATAAAGGAAAAAGAGACAGAAAAAAAACTTGAAGAAGCACACCACAAAGAGGACTGATCACCTGAAGAGCACAGCTATGGCCATGGCCCCTTTTCCTCCAGGCACTGAGATCTGACAGAGATTCACCAACTCTTGCATCTTAAAAAAGACACCAGGTGGGAAATCAGTGACCCAGCCTTGACTTGGCCCTGTTTGCCATGACTGAAGGAGGGTGATGAGGAGAACTCTGGGACAAGGTCATGTTCTCCAAACAACAGTGTGAAGAGAAGACTCTCCCCTCTTTTAACCCTTGGATGGTGGTAGTGGGTATTATCAATAACCAGTGATTATTTTTATTACTTAAAGACACTCCTGGTATTCTATTATGTGGGCATGCCAGGGTTGCAGAGGAACTCCTGAAAGCCCACCCTTCCCCTATTGCTAATTTAGAATTTTGCACTGCACACATCTAGGCTGAGGCTTTTCATACTAGCTCAAAATCAGTAAATAAAATAAAGACCAGCATCTGCAAGAGGTACCTCCCAAATAGAATCCTGGATAGAGATTTAGGAGAAGGATGCTGGTCTTTTGAGCCTTCTGCCTGCCCCCCCTCCCCTAATCTGAAGGAGAAAGTCAGGTTCGCTGACTTGCCTCCATTACCTTGAACAATCCTACCTCAAAGTCATGGTGCACAGGATTTACCAAAAGTTATCAACATTATCATTTCAATTAAACAGATGGCTGAGGAATCTAATGAAGAGCCCTTGAGTGATAGGTCCGGAATCAATATAGTCTTTCTGTCTTATTGATTTAGCATTTTCCATGCAGTAGAATTGATTTATGTCTTCAGATTTATTTTGATAACTCAATGATAGCTCCACTATTCCTAAATTAATGTCATCTTTCCTTCGAGCTGAAATTTTTCCTCCATAAGGAAAGGCTCTTGCATGGAGCCAAACTGATTTTGCTAAGTAATTCTGTGGCTAACAGGATGCCATAAATCAGAGGGAATGATGTACTACTATAATTGTAAATCTTTCATGGCATGGAAAGGTACAACAGCATTTATTTGTTGGTATTTTTATGGTGTTGTTCACTGCCTCGTTGCTGCCTAACCAAACAAAATGCATAATATGACCATGTAAGCCATCTTGTAGAATGAACAGTTTCAAAAAGGCATTGTTTAAAGCTAACATTGAATTCTGTTTTCCACATTTTAAATGTCCAGGCCATGTGAAACATTAACATGGCATATAGCAGACAGGGTGAGGGACCAGAAATTGGCAAGTCCTGGGTTCAAATCCTGCCTCCCACACTTATATACTATGACACTTTGAAAATCATTAAATCTATCATAGATAGATAGATAGATAGAGAAATAGATAGATAGATAGATGGATGAATCAATGGATAGATGGATGCATAGATAGAAAGATAGATAGATAGATAGATGATAGATAGATAGATAGATAGATAGATGAATGGATGCATAGATAGATAGATAGATAGATAGATAGATAGATAGATGATAGATAGTCAGAGAGACATATGTAGACATATTATTGTCCTTCATCCTCAAAAAGGACCAAAATGACCTCACTGTGTTAGAGTCAAATAAAAATGTATGCAAAATACCTTGCACACTTAAATGTGCTATCTAAATGATAGTTTTATGATTATGTAAAATGAATATATCCCAATCCTCAAATCAATACAATCATCTTTTGAATGTATTCAAAGATAGATGATAGACAGATAGATAGATAGATAGATAGATAGATAGATGAGAAACATATTCAAACATATTATTGTCCTTAATTCTCAAAACATACATACATATATATGTGTGTGCATGTGTATACATATACATCCATAAACACAGCAATACTTAGATATATAGTTACATAGATAAATATAAATATATCTATCCATCCATTCAAGAAATCTTTACTGAGCTCTTACTTCCCAGCCAAGCTCTGCCAGAAATGCAGAGATAGGTAAAACACAGTTCCTTGTCCTCATGGCACTTTTTGTCTAGTAGGGGGCTGATATGCACATAAGTCTATGGAGCAGACTGAATACAGGAAAATGCACAAAAAATTGAGAAGAATAAAGCCAACTAAACAGGCCTATATTTTATTGGTTGATAGAAGCCTGAGAGATTATCTATCTAGTCTTCATTTTTACAGATGAAAAACCTTTGGAAAGGAAAAGTACCTTACCCAATGTCACACATATAGAAAATAGAAGAGGCTAGATTCTAATCCAGATTGGCTGAGCCCAATCTGTTACTCTTGGGTGATTTTCCCCCTTTCAGAGACATAGGATAGGAAGGACAAGGAAGGACAGGAGCAGGAGTGTGGAGACAATAGCAATGAGAGAAGCGGGATGAAGTTAATTGGTTCACGTAAGGCAGCTCCAATTGGGGAAAGCAATTTAAACTATTTATGCTCTCTGTTGGGCCCTGAACTAGTTATAACTTCTTAAGAAAATGATCTTGAAACTATCATGAAGGAGTGTTTAAGGAAGATGTCCACTCAGAGCTCGAAGGAGGGTTATCAGGAGCCATTAGTCTGTGTTAAGAACCAGAGAAGGCCATAAAACCTCACCAATAATGGCCCATGACACAAAAGGTGTACTACACCAACTGGGGCATCCTGACCTTGAAGCCTGCCTCAATTTGGGTCATCTTGGCTCAAAAAGGAAATTAAAGAGGTCACAGGAGGGCAGTGAGAATTATTACAGCCTTGGTGAGGGTTCAGAATATCCACTATCCATGAGGGAGGAAATGGTAAATTAAAGCCTGAGTTAATTAGGAAGAAGAAAGAGAGAGGTGTGAGCCAGTTTCCTAAGGCTTTCTAAAGGGTTCTGAAGGAGACCATCGGATAACTTCTAAAATTTAGATGGATATTTTGGTGAGAGAGGCTTTATAAGGCTTCATCTTCCTCCTTGGGGGGTGTGAAGATAAAGTGATTAGGTCAGGAAGGAAATTTTCCTATGGCTAATTCAGCAGATCTCTGGCTTGGCAAGCAAAGCACGTTAATCAGGCAGGAGCTGTGTTGTGACCTGTGTGGAGGCTGGCTCTGGAATCTGTCAGAGAAAAACACAGCAGGACTCAGGCTGGCCAAGAGGGCAGGGGGACCAGGAAGGCAGAGTCAGACACTCCCCAGGGATGTTCCTCCCCTGCAGGGCTGCAGAGAACAGCTGGGGTAGGATGTAGGCATGAGTGCTCCCACCTGGACCTCAGATTAGCCAGGGCACTTCAGGGAACAGAAGAATGAGAGCTGGAATGCCATTGATCAAACTGACCTATATATAGTGGCACAAAGGGACTGTACAGGGAGAAAAGGGTATGGGTGGAGTCCAGATGAGTCCTTCCATGGCAGCACAAGCTGCACAAATGGTAGCCAGGCAACACAAATTCACCCAGATGGCCAAGCCATGTATTTCCTTCTTTGGATACGAAAATATGTTCTTTCCAGGTAGGAAAATTATCAAGGGCATTGTGACATTTGGTAAGGAGGGGAAAGATACACAGAACTGTGGGTGGATTTCTGACTGCCTATATTACCCACATTCAGAAGATTTGCATCCCAGGGGGGAAAGGAGAAAAGATAGTCATAGATAGAATTAGAAAATACCTTAAAAGTCATCTGATCCAACTCTAAATGGGCAAGTTTATCAGTTGCCAAAGAGATGGTGACAAATCCTCATGTAAAGGTCAAAATGATTGCCCCCATAGTCCACCATCCAAGTTCTTCATTCTTGCTCTAGGACTACTTAGAGTTACAGATAAAAGTTGTGTAGAACCTTCTCTAAGCTACTCCCTTCTCCTCTATACTCAAAAGTTAGGTTCCCAGAGGATAGCAATTCCTTTTGTAGATTCTAGGATTATTCTTTGCAGAACTATGTTCCTATATATAGCTTACAAGCCCCGACTAGTATGCTTTCCATTTTATTCTACCAAGAGACACAAGTAGTTCTTAGGAAAGGCATTTATTAAAATGACATCGTAAAAACAATAGTTCTCCTATTTTCTTGTATATAATTCTTATTCATATAAGAATTATTATATATTAAATAATATAATAAGCATATTGGAATATGCTTATTGTGATATATTATTATTAATAAATAATATAATAAGAAGAATTATATTATGTATATATTCTACATATAATTCTCTGGGCATATTCTCCTACAAGTAGACAGCAGGATAAAGAACCTCAAACTCAGTACAATGGCCATGCAACGTATATGTGACAAAGGCAATTCACTACTTGCATTGCCACGTCTGGAAGTCATTTCCCTCTTTGCAGAGTTCTCAAATAACAATCCCTGCATCTCTGCCATATGGGTGGCTCAGCTGGGTCTTCGGGGTCTGTTTCTCTCAACAACTTGTCTCAGTTACCAAAGCTAGCTCTCTCTTGAGTTCAAAGTAGGCTCTCTCCTCTGCTTCCAGGATTCCTCCTTCTCAAGTCTAATTCCTCTGTCAAATGACAGTCTTTCTATATTTTTTGTATATTTATATTTCTCCTAAATTGTGCCTTAAATTCATGATCCAATGAATTCTAGAACTGGTGGGTGCATGTTTCCCTCTGGGCAACGTGGTGCTAGATACCATGGTCAATTATGAGAAAAGGAGAAGAGAAAGAAATTCCCTTCTCTCCACTGTTTTTCTTCCACAAAGCTTTCCTTGATCTGTATTCCGTTGAACTCTAGAACTTACTTGGCCCTGAACAAGTAGTTGCAATCTTTACTTGCCCAAAGAGGTTTTAATTCCATCAGCAAGAAAGGTTCATTCTTCATAAAGGGATCACTGGGTGTGGCCATATTTTTACAGTTAGTTTAATAACTTATTACCTCATGAAAACATCATCCTCTCTAAGTCCCATGAATATATCGACTGAACTAGGGGGAATAAATTCACATCCCCCTTTTCTCCATCTAGCGTAATTTCATCAACTATGATTTATGCTAAAAAAAAAATTTTTCAGCTGAGCCCTCATTAGTGCTAGATTAAGTCTATCTTTCTATTGACTATAGGTTATTCTTCCCCCAGTTATTATTTCAGATTTGTTCTTGTCCCCCTCTAGAATCCAAACATACTCCCTCACTAACCTCCTTCTTCAGTAAGAAGATTAAGGCCACCTGCTAGGGACCCCCTCAGTACTCCTCCCTTACTCAGCCTTTCTCAAACTCATCACTCTCTGCCCTTTCTGAAAATAAATAGCTATTCTTACTACTAAGCAGCTCTCTTTATCCCATTCCATTCTGCCACCTTTGGCACCTTATAATTCTGATCCTCCCCAATATTTCAAACATTTTAAATCTATCCCTCACTTCCTTCCCACCTGCCTACAAACATAGTCTAGTCTCCCCCTTAGTCCTAAAAACATCTTTCTTTATAGGATCATAAACCCATATAGGATCCTAAGATTTAAGCCCATCTTTTTGTAGTGACAGGGAATTGTAAATTGAGTGAATTCCCATCAACTGGAGAATGGCTGAATAAGTTATGGTATATGAATATAATAGAATATTATTGTTCTATAAGGAAGGATGAGCATGCTGATTCCAGAAAAGCTTGGGAAGACTTAGATGAACTGATGCTGAGTGAAGTGAGCAGAATCAGGTGAACATTGTACACAATGACAAGATGATGTGATGATCAACTAGATGGACTTGGTTCTTCTCAGCAATACAATGATTCAAGACAATTCCAGGAGACTTGGGATGAAAAATGCCATCCACATCCAGAGAGAAAACTACAGAGACTGAATGTAGATGAAAGTATAGCATTTTCATCTTTTTTGTTTGCTTGCTTTTTTCTCATGGTTTTTTCTCTTTAATTCCTCTCAAAACAGTTCATATTTTGTTTTTAGAATTTAAAATTGTTATTCCAAAAAGGTATTCATGGACTTCATTAGATTACCAATGGAGCTCATGATAGATAAAAAGTTAAGAAGCACTAGAAGCAATAGGGAATCACTCAACTTGTCCAAATTGATCACACCATCCCTTTGCTGATTTTTTAATACAATGTGACAAATATGGAAATGTGTCTTAAAAGACTGTACATGTTTAACCTACATCAAATTGCTTGCTGTTTTTGAGAGGGGGAGGTAAGAGAGGAAAGAAGAAAAATTTGGAACACAAAATCTTACAAAAATGAATGTTGAAATTATTTTTATGTGTATTTAGAAAAACAAAATACTATTGAGAAAAAAATTTAAAGATGAGATTTAAACCCAGGAGAAACTTGGAAAGTAATCAATTCCATGTCCTTTTCTCAATCCTCATCTGCCTTGATTTCTCTGCTGCTCCTCAAGGATACCCCCTTCTCCCTTAATTTCAGAGGCATGAAAACATCCTATTTCTTCCACATCTCTCTAACTCCTCTTTCTCAGATAGTCATCCTCTTTATGAGGTGCAGGGGGTAAAGTACCAGGCCTGCAGTCAGGAAGACTTCCCACGTTCAATTCTGGAGCTAAACACTTACTAGTTTTGTAATCCTGGGCAAATCACTTCATTTGACTATGTTTGCCTCAGATTCCCCATCTGTAAAATGAGCTGAGAAGGAAATGGCAAACCATTCCCGTATCTCTGCCAAGAAAACCCCAAGTGGGGTCACAAAGAATCAGACAGAACTGAGCAACATTCTCTTTATGAATCTTTAATATGGGTACTTCTTGGCTGTCTTTTCTCTTTTGACTCACCCTTGGAAATTTAATTCAAATCCCACTTCCATGCTGAAGACTTCTAAATTTATACCTCCAGTTGTGGCCCTTCCTCTGAGTTCCAAACAGGCCCACACCTCCAACTGCCATCAGAGTATTTCTACTTTAATATATCCTGGAACATCTAAATGTCCAGTGGGATCTGAACTGAGAATTGTACTATGGAGTAATTTAATGAAATAAGATTGGAAACTAGGTGGGTGTCTAATAACAGAGGGCTTTACATTTCAAGCTAAAAATTTCACCTTGAAAAAAGGTTCTTAAACTGAAATTCCATTAACATTTAAAAAAACATTTTGATAACTGTATTTCAATAGGATTAATTCCACTTTATATTTGTTTTCAGAATTAAACATTTTTATTCCAAAAAGGTATCCATGTGCTTCACCAGATTGCCATCAGAGCTCATGAAACAAAATTAAGAACTCCTGTATTAGAAGCAATAGGGAGAATCACTCCACTTGTCCATCATATCCTGACTTCTTCATCTCCTTCCCCTTCTCTCAAACCTCTTTCATCCGACTTCATTGTTTCTACTGTGGCAGCTTCATCCACTATGTTTCTTAAGTCCATTATCTTGAACCATATTTGATTCATCTTTTATTATATTGGGTTTTATTATATTTTGTTTTAATCATTGACTAGGTGTTATTGGATTCCACTTCCTATAGCTCTCTCATCTTTCCTCTCTTTTCTGTTCTCCTGTTCTCAACTTAATAGAAGTCTTCATTGCCACCTCTCTGAAATATTATATAACTTCTTCATGTTCTCAGTTCTACCTGTCTCTAATCCATCACTGACAATACTGCCAAAATAATCTTTCTTACTCAAGTATCTGGTCATGTCTTGCTTTTGTTAAATTCATCATCACCATTATCATCATAAGTAGATCCCAATAAAATTCATATTTTATCTGCCCAACATTCAAGGTCAGAGTCATCTGGTACTCCTCCCCAAGCCTTTCTAGTCTTGTTTCACATTACTCTGCTGTCCTGAACTCTTTTTTCCCCTAAAGCAATTAGGGTCAAGTGATAAGTAGGGTCACACAGATATGAAGTGTTAAATGTCTGAGACCAGATTTCAACTAAGGTCCTCCTGAATTCAGGGCTGGTGCTCTACCACTGCACCACCTAGCTGCCCCTCCTCTGAACTCTTTTTGCTCCAACCAAGATAAGCTGCTTTTTATCTGCTCAACATCTTCTTTCTTTTCACAACTGTGGCCTTTGCTCAAGCTCTTCCTTCCATCTGAAATGCCCTTCTTTCCTTTCTTTGCTTGTTGAATGCCTGCTCATGCTTTAAATCTAAATGCAAATGCTACTTCCTCCTAAGTTCTCCATCCTTAAGTTGGTTCCATCCATTCTCTTTAGATATCACATTTTTTGTTTTTAATTCTCTTGTGGACTTATGCATTATTCTATATTAAAGTCATCATAATTGGCAACTTGAAATCATATGTATACTAACTTTTGTCCTTGATTTCAGGGCATTGATATGGAAGCCATAAAGCATCCAGGTATTCTTGTTTACTAACTACATAATAAAGCCAGCATTCCCCATACCTGTGATCTTGCTTCTGACCTTGAACTTGAACATATTTCTAGGAAGGAGCAGAAAAATCCATACTGGGTAGCTACAGGAAAAGCTATTAGAGTTGGCATGGGGTCATTCCAACATGGATGGAACTATGGCTTCTCCTGCAGCTACCCCCAATAGCTTTTCCTCCTCAGAAATCCATTCAAGTTCAAAGTCAGGGGAAAGACTCCCAAAGTTAAGGGAATGCTAGGTAAACTAGCTAGTAGTAGATAAATACCTGGGTTTCCCAAGGTTTCTATGTCAAAACTCCTTAAAGTTTGGAGCCAAAAGGAGGTTATAGATAAGAGCCTAAATTTAGAATTATAAGGAACTTAAAATACTGTGGAGTCCAACCTCATTTTTCAACTGAAGGTCAGGGAGACTATGTCATGTAGATAGTAAGCTTCAGTAATGGGATTTAAACCAAGGATAATATTAAAAACTTCTTAAAGGCATATACTATAATTTAATCTTTTTTTTTCTTTTTTCTTTTTTTTCTAGTTTTTATTTTTTTAATTAATTTTATAATTATAACTTTTTTTTGACAGTACATATGCATAGGTAATTTTTTTTACAACTCCCTTCTGTTTCAAATTTTTCCTCTCCTTCGCTCCACCCCCTCCCCTAGATGGCAGGCATTCCCATACATATTAAATATCTTATAGTATATCCTAGGTACAATATATATGTGTAGAACCAAATTTTGTTGTTGTTGTTGTTATTGCAAAGGAAGAATTGTATTCGGAAAGTAAAAATAATCTGGGAAGAAAAAAAATGCTCACAGTTTACACTCATTTCCCAGTGTTCCTTTTCTGGATGTAGCTGATTCTGTCCATCATTGATCAATTGGAATTGGATTAGCTCTTCTCTATGTTGAAGATATCCACTTCCATCAGAATACATCCTCATACAGTATCATTGTTGAAGTGTATAATGATCTCCTAGTTCTGCTCGTTTCACTCAGCATCAGTTGATGTAAGTCTCTCCAAGCCTCTCTGTATTCCTCCTGTTGGTCATTTCTTACAGAACAGTAATATTCCATAACCTTCATATACCACAATTTACCCAATCATTCTCCAATTGATGGACATCCATTCATTTTCCAGTTTCTAGCCACTACAAAAAGGGCTGCCACAAACATTTTGGCACATACAGGTCCCTTTTCCTTCTTTAGTATTTCCTTGGGGTATAAGCCCAGTAGTAGTATGGCTGGGTCAAAGGGGATGCACATTTTGATAACTTTTTGGGCATAATTCCAGATTGCTCTCCAGAATGGTTGGATTTTTTCACAACTCCACCAGCAATGTATCAGTGTCCCAGTTTTCCCAGAGCCCCTCCAACATTCATCATTATTTGTTCCTGTCATCTTAGTCAATCTTACAGGTGTGTAATGATATCTCAGAGTTGCCTTAATTTGCATTTCTCTGATCAACAGTGATTTGGAACACTCTTTCATATGAGTGGAAATAGATTTAATTTCATCATCTGAGAATTGTCTGTTCATATCCTTTGATCATTTATCAATTGGAGAATGGCTTGATTTCTTATAAATTAAAGTCAATTCTCTATATATTTTGGAGATGAGGCCTTTATCAGAACCTTTAACTGTAAAAAATTTTTTCCCAATTTGTTACTTCCCTTCTAATCTTCTTTGCATTAGTTTTGTTTATACAGAAATTTCTTAGTTTGTTGTAATCAAAATCTTCTATTTTATGATCGATAATGATCTCTAGTTCTCCTCTGGTCATAAATTCTTTCCTCCTCCACTGGTCTGAAAGGTAGACTATTCTCTGTTCCTCTAATCTATTTATGATCTCATTCTTTATGCCTAAATCATGGACCCATTTTGATCTTATCTTGGTGTATGGTGTTAAGTGTGGGTCCATATCTAATTTTTGCCATACTAATTTCCAGTTTTCCCAGCAGTTTTTGTCAAATAATGAATTCTTATCCCAAAAGTTGGGATCTTTGGGTTTGTCAAACACTAGATTGGTATTTTTATCCACTATCTTGCCCTGTGAACCTAACCTATGCCACTGATCAACTAGTCTATTTCTTAGACAATACCAAATGGTTTTGGTGACTGTTGCTTTATAATATAGTTCTAGATCAGGTACAGCTAAACCACCTTCATTTAATTTTTTTTCATTACTTCCCTTGAAATTCTCGACCTTTTATTCTTCCATATGAATTCTGTTGTTATTTTTTCTAGGTCATTAAAATAGTTTCTTGGGAGTCTGATTTGTATAGCACTAAATAAATAGATTAGTTTAGGGAGTATTGTCATCTTTATTATGTTCTCTCGGCCTATCCAAGAGCACTGAATGTCTTTCCAATTATTTAAATCTGACTTTATTTTTGTGGCAAGTGTTTTGTAATTTTGCTCATATAATTCCTGACTCTCCTTTGGTAGATATATTCCCAAATATTTTATACTATTGACAGTTATTTTGAATGGAATTTCTCTTTGTATCTCTTGCTGTTGGATTGTGTTGGTAATGTATAAAAATGCTGAGGATTTATGTGGATTTATTTTATATCCTGCAACTTTGCTAAAATTCTGAATTATTACTAATACCTTTTTAGCAGAGTCTTTGGGGTTCTCTAAGTATACCATCATGTTATCTGCAAAGAGTGATAGTTTGATTTCCTTGTTTCCTACTCTAATTCCTTGAATCTCTTTCTCGGCTCTTATTGGCGAGGCTAGCGTTTCTAGTACTATATTGAATAGTAATGGTGATAGTGGGCAACCTTGTTTCACTCTAGTTAATCTTTATAAATTCCTTAGCACCTCACCCAGTCCTTTACACAAAGGAGATACATTTAAAATGTTTGTTGATGCCCAACTAATTGGAGAATGGCTGAATAAGTTATGTGAATTTAATAGAATATTATTGTTCTGTAAGAAATTATAAGCAGGTTGATTTCAGAAAAGCCTAGAAAGAATTACATGATTACACTAAGTGAAGTAAGTAGAGCCAGGAGAACACTGTACACAACAACAACAAGATTCTGTAATGATCAGCTTGATGGATGTGGCTCTTTGCAACAATGAAGTAATTCAAGGCAATTTCAATAGGCTTGTGATGGAAAGAGCCATCTGCATCCAGAGAAAGAACTATGGAGACTGAATGTGAATCAAAGCATAGTATTTTCACCTTTTTTGTTGTTGTTTTTCTTTCTTGTGGTTTTTTTTTCCTTTTTTGTTCTGATATTTCTTGTGCAGTATGACAAATATGGAAATGTTTAGAAGAACTGTACATGTTTAACCTGTACTGGATTGCTTCCTACATAATAGGGAATAGGAGAATGCTGGATAAACTATCTAATCAACAAACAAAAATACCTGGATCCTTTTTGACTTCTATGTCAACGCCATTGTGGTCAAGGACAAAGGTTTTACCTATGATTTTAAGATACCAATTGTGATTACTGTAATACAGAATAATACATGATTCTGGTGAGATGAGAAGGGAGGGAGAAAAATTTGGAACACAAGGTTTGGCAAAAGTGAATGCTGAAAGCTGTCTTTGCATGTATTTGGAAAAATCAATCCCCCCTGAATGGGGGGATGTCCACAAAGAAAAACAGTAATAACAGCTATAGCCTTTTAAGGTTTACAAAGCACTTTAAATGCTTACACTTTCACTTATTTGATCCTCACAATAGCCCTATAAGTTAAGTGCTGCTCTCATACCCATTTTATAGAAAAATGAAGTGAAATTGAGTGCCTACCCAGTATAGAGTAAATTTCTTTAGTGAGATTTGAATTTGGGTCTATCCTATTTGCCAACTCAGTGCTCTATCCACTCTAGCTGCTTCCAAGCCCCTAACTTCTGGCTCCAAAGACCTTAAGAGCCTGACATTTCATTTCTTTGCATTGCAAACATGGTGTGCAAAGTGACTTTTGTTCACCTGACCTTAGACTACGGTGCCAGTGGGCGAGTAAGGGATTCCCTCTGGGTTGATCGCTTCCTGCATCCCTGATCTCCTAAATCACTTTTTTCTTTAACAAAAGGAACAAGATACTTTATTTTCCTCTAAGAATATGCTCTCATTTCAAGCTGTGAGGTCTCACTAAAAGGCAGAGGAAGGAAAGTGCTATCCATGGGAAAGGGCCCTCCAGCTGAGAGGCCAGCCTAGCAAGAAACCAATCCAGGCTCCTTAAAAGAGCTGCCACCTGCTGAGAGGATGAAATCTCAATTCAAGTCTGCCTTAGGCCAGAATCATGGGGAGGAATTTCAACTTGGCAGATGAGGTTTCCTCTGAACACCCAAATTCCTTCTTTATTTTAAGGACCTGTGACTCCACCAGGCTGGTGCTCTTTTCCCATCACAGACAACAAGCTCTCTGCCCATATACGGGGGTGACTGTGAACTGCTGGGACAGAGAAAAGTGATCACTCAGCCTCCTGGCTCTCTTGTCCTCTC
Source organism: Sminthopsis crassicaudata (assembly GCF_048593235.1). Taxonomy (NCBI): domain Eukaryota; kingdom Metazoa; phylum Chordata; class Mammalia; order Dasyuromorphia; family Dasyuridae; genus Sminthopsis; species Sminthopsis crassicaudata. Next base: position 33,006 of record NC_133622.1, on the reverse strand, counting down.
TGCCTTTCTGTGCATATTCATGTGGCTCATAACAATAACTATCATTTATATGGTGCTTATTATGGACCAGGCACTGTGCTAAGGAATAGACAAATATTATCTCTTTTGAAAGGAGGTAAGTCCTATTAAATTTACTCATTAAACAGTTATTAATTATTTTATATTTACTTCTCTGAGCTCGTGTTGTTTTTCAAGGGATTGTTTCATTCCCTAGCCCTTAGCACTAGTGTTTGATATACTGTAGGTGCTTAATAAATATTTATTAACTGACTACATTGAATTGAATTAAGTACCTACTATGGGCAAGAGATGGATAATACAAAGCAATAAGTATGTGATTTTCTTAGTTTTTGTATAGAAACTCCCTTTATGAAAGCCAAGCAACCCGTCAACAAAATGGAAAAGTCATGGGTAATTGCTTAAGGGGGAGAAAGGTTAAGAGGCTTGCCTACTTTTATTCGACTAGTCAGTGGTAGGATTGGAATCCAGGTCTTCCTCTTGCCAAACTTAGTGCTCTATCTACTAACTATATTCCTACTACTGAGTCCTACTCAAAGAGCTAATATTCCATCAAAGGACACAACTTTCCTAGACCTCGGTCTCCTTATTTGAAAAATGAAGTAATTGGATTAATGACCTCCAAGATCCCTTCCAATTTTCAACTTATATAAATGTATATACAATATATATATATATATATATATATACATATATATGTATATAAACAGAAGAAAGAAGATCAATGATTCTAGATCTAAAGGAAATGGGTTCAAATCCCACCCCTTTGTATTATTCGTCTCTTGCACATAATAGGTAATAGGTACCACTTCAATACAATCAATTAATAATTAATAGATAAGAGAATCTGTGCAATAGCAGAGAGGATAGGGAGGGGGGAATAAGTCAGACCTAGCCTAAGAGCACTATAAGGGAACTATATAAATACAAATGAAGGGAAAGAAAACCCCATATTATATCAGTCCAATCCACTGTATCTTCTGTCAAAGTCTCTATCTCCCCAAAGTCTCTGCAACAGACTCCCTAAATTGCCTGAGCAAGTACATGGCACCATGTTTCCCTAGTAGCATTCTCTGCCAATTTGGAGTCACATTTCCTGCATCAGTACCATGTGCAAAATACCCAGACTTAGTTGGAAGGCCATTTCCACATAAAATGAGGAGTTTGAGTTAGGTGAACTTTGACATCCCTTCCCAGTATAAATATATGATGCTAAGACAAATATACAATAATTGCGGAGGGGAGAAAGCCTTGAGGAAGACATGAAAGGGGAATAGATGGAAAAGAGGTTAAAAGGAGAATGGGGAAGGGAATAGGGACAGAGAGAATAAAATAAATTCAAATTCAACAAACTTCATGTGGTGCTTAGTATATATAAGGCCAAATGCCAAAATGCAAGTGCCAAAAGGCATTTCAACTCCATGGGACCTGACATTGCCTTCAAAAATATAGGGTGACCTCAATGCCATAATGAAATATTCCCATTTCTGGGGAAGAGCACCCGGATACTCAGGCACAAACATGAAAATCTACCTTAGCTTATAGCAAGTTTCCCATTAACCTGGTCCTGTTACTTCTCTGTTTGCACCTGGCAAATGTGTATATGTCTGGATATTTTAACCTTTCGAGTCCCTGGATGTCTCCCAGCTGCTGCCAGGGCAGATGTTTGGAAGTTATAATTCAATTACATTTGCATTTTTCTTTTTGATCTCTGGACCCTCCTATTTGGAATTCATTTGGATCCCATTGAAAGCTGCCAGATGGATCTTTCCTGTCCCTGTGTCCCTTTATTGGAAAGGGTTAAATCCTGTTTTTATTTCAAGTCTCCAGTAACTTACAAAGGCTTGTTGCCCAGAATGTCTTTAGGGTGGCTCACAAGAAAGTAATTGTGGGGATTAGGAGTGCTTTCTCTCTCTCTCTCTCTCTCTCTCTCTCTCTCTCTCTCTCTCTCTCTCTCTCTCTCTCTCTTCAGTTTCTCCCCAGCCATCTCCTTGATTTAGTTAGAATAAAAGCAGCAGTGACATTGCCAATGACCCAGATGTTTGAGAAACCCTTAGATTAAGCCACTGAGACCCTTACTTCAAATCCTATAATATTGCATTAACACAGGCTCAACCTGCAGAATTGGATTTAAATCCAGTACTTGAAGGCTCACCCTCCCTCATCCCTTCTCCACAACTAATCTCATTTTGTACTCTTGAGTGCAGAAAATAACAGTAATGCAGCTGCCACAGAAAAGTGACTGTGAGTTGTTTTGTTTTGGACTGTGGGGTTTTGAGGGTATGTCTGTGTGTGTGTTTTTATTTTAATAAAATAAAGAGCTCTGAGTGATATCGTATCTTCTCTCCCATTTCTCCTGCTTAGGTAATAATAATAAGTTACATTTCAAAATTCCACAGCCTACAGTGCCTAAGGAGCTAGTGGGGGGAAAAAAAGGCCTCATGCAATTGATTCATAGGCCCTATACACATACCATAAGGATATTCACCTGGACCATACCATATCTTTTTGGTCCAACATGAGGCTTTTTCGTCCAGGTATATGAGGTATATTCTGTGTGAATTTAATAAAATGGGGATGAGGTGGAAGGGAACCAATCCAGTTAGTCACCTCATTACGGCCTAAAGCTTTTTCCCATACACCCATCACTTAGTCCCATCTCTATAATGTATTAATTGATCCAATCTTATAGTGGAAGCTTCCACTTCTAAAAACACAGATCATGAACAAAGCTTCCCGACCCCAATCAGGATTCCTTTCTCCAGACCAATGAAAGGACTAAATGAGTTCAAAGCTAAAAGACATTTAAACAGGATAGCAAACTACAGGATAAGGAACATCCCTCCACACATAGGGATGCCCTCTCCTACAAATGCATATAGCAAACCACCTCCCATTTCCCTACTTCAAGTTATTTCTTTTCCCTTTACCTAATTGTACCATGAGAAAGGAACCCCAGCAGTTTATAAGCCATTGTGCTCATTCCCAAAGAGCTCTCCTTCCTCCCCAACACAGAGTGAGAATAGATAGCACTCCTGGAGGGTTTTTAGAAACCTGTATTTCTTGGAGTATGTCAATAATCTTAGCACCAAAATTGTAATGCATTAAAACCAGACACATGGTTTCTCTATATGGAAATATAGGTAATAGGAGCCTCTCTTGTTCCTACTTCTACCAAGGACAAACCCAATATATTTTAAATAGAGATAAATGGAGATGACATGATGGTATACTTAGAGAACCCCAAAGACTCTGCTAAAAAGCTATTAGAAATAATTCAGAATTTTAGCAAAGTCGCAGGATACAAAATAAATCCACATAAATCCTCAGGATTTTATACATTACCAACACAATCCAACAGCAAGAGATACAAAGAGAAATTCCATTCAAAATAACAGTCGATAGTATCAAATATTTGGGAATATATCTACCAAAGGAGAGTCAGGAATTATATGAGCAAAATTACAAAACACTTGCCACAAAAATAAAGTCAGATTTAAATAATTGGAAAGACATTCAATGTTCTTGGATAGGCCGAGCGAATATAATAAAGATGGCAATACTCCCCAAACTAATCTATTTATTTAGTGCAATACCAATCAGACTCCCAAGAAACTATTTTAATGACCTAGAAAAAATAACAACAAAATTCATATGGAAGAATAAAAGGTCGAGAATTGCAAGGGAACTAATGAAAAAAAAGTCAGAGGAAGGTGGTCTAAGTGTACCTGATTTAAAGCTATATTATAAAGCAACAGTCACCAAAACCATTTGGTATTGGCTAAGAAATAGACTAGTTGATCAGTGGCATAGGTTAGGTTCACAGGGCAAGATAGTGAATAAAAATAGCAATCTAATCTTGACAAACCCAAGATCCAAATTTTGGATAAGAATTCATATTTGACAAAAACTGCTGGAAAACTGGAAATTAGTATGGCACAAACTAGGCATGGACCCACATTTAACACCACATACTAAGATTAGATCAAAATGGGTCCCAAGATTTAGGCATAAAGAACGAAATCATAAATAAATTGGAGGAACATGGATGGTTTACCTCTCAGACTTGTGGAGGAGGAAGGAGTTTGTGTCCAAGGAGAACTAGAGACCATTATTGAACACAAAATAGAACATTTTGATTACACCAAATTAAAAGTTTCTGCACAAACAAAACTAATGCAAACAAGATTAGAAGGGAAGTAACAAATTGGGAAAAAATTTTTACAGTTAAAGGTTCTGATAAAGGCCTCATCTCCAAAATATACAGAGAATTGACTTTAATCTATAAGAAATCAAGCCATTCTCCAATTGATAAATGGTCAAAGGATATGAACAGACAATTTTCAGATGATGAAATTAAAACTATTTCCACTCATATGAAAGAGTGTTCCAAATCACTATTGATCAGAGAAATGCAAATTAAGACAACTCTGAGGTATCATTACACACCTGTCAGATTGGCTAAGATGACAGGAACAAATAATGATGAATGTTGGAGGGGCTGTGGGAAAACTGGGACACTGATGCATTGTTGGTGGAGTTGTGAAAGAATCCAACCATTCTGGAGAGCAATCTGGAATTATGCCCAAAAAGTTATCAAAATGTGCATACCCTTTGACCCAGCCATACTACTACTGGGCTTATACCCAAGGAACTACTAGAGAAGGGAAAGGGTCCTGTATGTGCCAAAATGTTTGTGGCAGCCCTTTTCATAGTGGCTAGAAGCTGGAAGATGAATGGATGTCCATCAATTGGAGAATGGTTGGGTAAACTATGGTATATGAATGTTATGGAATATTATTGTTCTATAAGAAATGACCAACAGGAGAAATATAGAGAGGCTTGGAGAGACTTACATCAACTGATGCTGAGTGAAACGAGCAGAACCAGAAGATCATTATACACTTCAACAATGATACTGTACGAGGATGTATGCTGATGGAAGTGGATTTCTTCAACATAGAGAAGAGCTAATCCAATTCCAATTGATTAATGATGGAAAGAACCAGCTACATCCAGAAAAGGAACAATGGGAAATGAATGTAAACTGTTATTTTTACCTTCTGAATCCAATTCTTCCTGTGCAACAAAAAATTCGGTTCTACACACATATATTGTATCTAAATTATACTGTAATATATTTAACATATATAAGACTGCTTGCCATCTGGGGGAGGGGTTTGGGGGAGGAAGGGAAAAAATCTGAATAGAAGTAAGTGCAAGGGATAATGTTGTAAAAAATTACCCATGCATATGTACTGTCAAAAAATGTTATAATTATAAAATAAAATTAAAAAAAAAAAAAAAAAAAAAAAAAAAAAAAAAGATAAATGGAAATAAAATCCCATATTATATCAGTGCAATCCCCCGTATCTTCTACTATTTATGATGGACTAGATAGGAATTATATACAGGGGGCCATGATTTGCTCCATTAAAATCTCACCCTCAGAGAGACATTCCATAGTCCTCTTGGACATGATATTCAGGTCTATTCACCAATGAGCCCACTCTTTTGTACAAAGCTTTATGAGGATATAGTCCAAAGTATACCTACTTAGACAGTAGGTTTGGTTTGGTTTGGTTTTAAATCAGGAACAGGCTTAGATAACAGTAGCATTAAGAAAACCTGGCAGCCCCTGGAAACAAAAGTCTTCAATGGCTAAATGGCTGCTCATTTCAGAATCATTGTAGCATCAGATCATTTTAGGCTGTCCCTTTTGACTTTCTTCATCAGCAATGGAATACTGTAATAGGTCCAGAATAATTCTATTTCTACTTCTCAGAATTAAGTAGACAATAAAGATTTGATCCTTTCCCATAACTTCTCCAACTCATATAGAAGGCTTCACTCTTTCTCCTCTGACAGAATTTAGCACACCGTATCTCTCCTATTATACAGGAGAGATTGTTATCATAATTTATCAGTATAATAGTACAACGTTATCAATATAACTTATCATTTAGTAATATGATGTAATATCATCATTTATTAATGTCTTATTTTCCCTATTAGACTGTCAGTTCCCTGAAGGTAGGCATTATTTTAGTCTTGTTTCAGTTTTTTCTTTGTATCCCTCGCACCTATTACACAGTAGGTATTAATTAAATGCTTATTGATAAATTGATGCTTTATTTCTTCTATGTCACAAGGATCTAAAGGTAAATTTCATTGCTGTGTAGAGGTGTAACTTTCAGGAAGAAGATGATGGTCCTTTTACTCTGTCTTAATTAGACCTTATCTGGGGTATTATGTCCAAGACTGTCACAATTCATGAAGGCCATTGCTTAACAAGAGAGTTCAGAGGAGGGTAACCAGAATGATGAAGGGCCTGCAATACACTTTATATAATTTGAAAGAACTAGAAATGGTTAACTTAAAGAAGAGAAGATAGGAGGAGGATAGTGTATTTGACAGTTATATTCAGGTAAAAGAGGGAAGAGAGTTACTCTGTCCCCAGAGAGCAAAACCAGAAGAAGGGAGAGTGGAAGGTGAAGAGAAGTTCAAAATTATGTCAGGAAAAATTGTCCAGAAGTGGGACAGACCGCCACAAGAAGAACAGGCTCCCTATTCTTGGAGTTCTGCAAGCAGAAGCTGCATAATCACTCATCTGGTATATTTTCTAGTAGAGCTTTTTTTTAGTGTATGGTCTGAACTACACAATTACAGATGTTCATTCCAATGCTCAGGCTCTGTGATTTTACTGAAAAGGGCTTGTAGTGTTCCAAGGTTTTATGTAATTGATACTATGCCATTAGCAAATAGGAATATTTGAAGAACTTTACCATCCATAAATGTTCATTAAATTAAATCAATATGAAATTTTTCTTTTGTTTGGATTATATGCAGGGCATTGTGAAAGGCAAATGTTATTTGTTAAGGGTTGCTGTGATCTCTAGCCTGGGCCCAAAGAGCACAGGCACTCCTGAAGTAAAAAAAAGAAGGACCCAAAAGTTGTTGTCAAGGATATTGATATCACTGAACTTATGATATCACTGCTTAAGCCCTCTGGTTCCTAATGTGTTTTAAAACCTGAAGAACTTACAGAATAGAGTTTTGTGCAAATGAGAACAAATACAACACAGAGGAACACAAATGCACAGAGGTCTCCCCTGATCCTCTTTCCCTCTCTCCTGAAAACAATAATCGGTGCAGTAGGAAGACCAGGGAAATACTATCCCAGATCTCTGCACTAGCCTTGCTTTTATTTATTTTATTTTTTAAATACGCTAGATACAAACAGCCTCGAAAGAAGAGAAAGACTGGCAGATCCATTGCCTTCCCACTCCACAGATTCATTGCTTGCTTTTCTGATTGCAGTAACAAACTTGATAAACTCCTCAGCAGCTGACAACTGCATCTCAGGAACAATTTCTCAAAGACAAGAACTGGAAGGCATTGAACATGGTAGACACTGAATATCCAAGAAAATTAAGTCAACTATTGTAACAGACAGGAAATGACCAATTCTCTATATGTCGTCTTGCCATTGATTGGTGAGGACCAAAGTAAAACTACAGTGAGTGAACAGGTGCTTCATTGTTTTACACCATGCTTTCTGTGGATCATTGAACAAAGCTTTCTCTACAAGCCACATCTATCATAGTGACATATAAATTTTACATTTGTGTGGGAGACAACTTGACTAAAGAAAAACAGTAAGATTGCATTTAGTTCTACCAACCCACATATCTTTAAATGCTTTTAAATCAACACTGATATCTTATAATCTCTGAACCTCTTAGTTGTGCAACAATAATAACAATATCATGCTATAAAAAATCATCTATAGATATCATCTCTGTTATAGGAATCCTACCAACTACTTTCTCATGTTTCCATTAAGGATACTTTCAATATGTCTATAGACCTTTCTAATAAAGATTATAGAAATTAGAAAGCAGAAATGTAGTTCATTAGTTGACAATGTTTTCTCATTTGCTCAATTTTTTTTTTTTTTTTTTTGCTAAAGAGCCTGTTGACAGTCATTTTCATTCTTTCAGAATATTGCCTTTTTTGATGTAGTTTGTAAACAATCTGAATGCCTTTAAAATTGTGTGTGAGACCTTTAGCATGGATGTTTTCTGTGATACTTCATCAATTCTAACCATTCTTAGCAATTTTATCTTCTTAAATGCTATTCCTACTTCCTGTTATATATAGTTCATCTTATATCAAAGTGATAGAAAATAAGTGCATTAGGATCCAGTTATTATCACTAAGGAAGTCACTTTAAAAATGGCAATATATCAGTTTGATTTCACATCTGCTTTTTTCCTTCCAGTTTTATTTACAAATATTCTCTCTACAATCTGACTTACTGTTTCCAGACTGACTTTCTCATCAAACATATTTTGCTCATTTGAAAGGTGACATGGTCATAACTTGTCATTGATCTTCATAATATTTTACAATGTGAGTTTATATTCTAAATTGGTGTACCCTTACCTGCCATGTTTGACAAAGAGATTGTCTGGGGGGCTTTGGGGGGTTTGGGCATTCTTAATCTGACAACTATTTTTCATTAGTTTAATTTTTCTCTAGGAAATGATGTTAATTTCTCTTGGGGGCTGAAGGTATTCCACAGTTTATTTAAGTAGTTTGGATTGTAAATACTATCATTTCACTCAATACCTTTTCATCTTAGTTTTCTTTTAATTCACTATAGTTTGACCTTTGTCCTATGTAATCAATGGTCTGATGACCTATTGGCCACTGGTCATTTTTTGTCTGTTATAATAGTCAACTTCATTTTCTTTCTTATTCAATGTACACCATGTTCAATATCTTCCAGTTCTCTTCTTCAAGAAATTATTCATGAGATGCAGTTGTCAAGCTGCTAAACACTCCATGAATGAGCTTTAACTTCTTTCGTTTCTTAATCCCAAATTATATAAACATAATTCTTTGTGTCCTCCTCTGAGATCCATTTTTGCATTGAAATTATCAAGGAAGGTACAAGTTGGCATAACTTAGGGAAAACCATTAAATGACATCCTTATCCCCTTCTCAAATTCTTCACCAAATTTTCCAATTTATCCTCTACAATGAGTTTTGGTATATAAACTGCAACAATCTTCCCAGTGCACGACAAGTAGAAAATGCCTAATAAATGTTCTTTGATTGAGTGATTCAAGATGATCTATTTGCTTGCTAGTTTCATCCATTCCATCTCACATCTCATTGTCTTTGCATGGGCTCCCTCCATTCCTAAACTGTACCTCCCCCTTATCTCTTTACCTTGAAGATCTTATAAAATCTCTACTTCATAGATCTCTGTTTTTGTTATTCAATCATAACTGACTCTTTGTGACCCCATTTGAGGATTTTTTTGACAAAGATATCAGAGTGGTTTGTCATTTCCTTCTCCAGCTCATTTTGTAGACAAGAACAGAAGCAAACAGGGTTAATGACTTGCCCAGAGTCACACAAGTAGTAAATGTCTGAGGGCAAAATTTGAATTCAGGAAGGAATCAATCTTCCTGATTCCAAGTATTATTGTACCACTTGTCTCCCCCCACCCCCCCAGAAGTCTCTAACTTTCTTCAAAGCTTAGCTCATGGAAAATTCCACAGGAAGCTTAAATCTTGACCTCTCCCAGTTGCTAGTATTCATTCCAAAGTAGTATAATCCTAAACTGTGTATAATTTGCATATTTGCATTTGTTTATCTATGTTCCACTGCTCCTCCCCCCACAAATAGAATGTAAATTCCCTGACGTTAGGGACAATTTTTAATCATCTCTTTGTGTCCCCAGCACCTGGCACATAGGAAATATTCAATTAAGACTACTTGAATTGAATTAAATTGAACTACAAGGCAAGACCAAATGTCCTAGGAAATGATGTTTCTCATTATAATCCTGCCAACTCCTTCATTTGACTCTCTTAAAAAAAAAAACGTTGAGTTCTCCTTCCACCCAGCTGAAACTTTTTTGTGTCTCTTGGGTTAATTTATAAAAATAACACCAGCATAGAGGTGTTTCCACTCCTCTGGGGTCTTTCAACAAAATGGCCACAATAAACATTAAGGGGGAAAATTAATGTAGGTTAACACCTGTGTGGTGATTTTTGACCTCTTCCTCTTCTGCCATTTTATCACCCTTCCTGCAGAGGATAGGACTGAGCACCATTTTGTGGATTTGTCCATTTCATAGCCCCACTGGAGTTTGACTAGTTATTGAGAATTTGGAAAGTTACCATGGTATAGTGCTGTCCATGAAACCAAGATATACTGGGTTCAAATCTCACCTCTGGAACACACAAGTAAATCACCTAGACTCCTTCTACTCCAGGCTCAATGCTCCAGGTCAGGCATTCCATATGTCATCAAGCATTTAGTAAGTGCTTATCACTGCCAGTCATTGTGCCAAGAACTGGCAATACTAAAAAAAGAAAAAAAAATGTCCCTGCCTCTAAAAAGGTCATTTCTAATTGCATAAACAACTTGCCCATTTAAGAGGTATGTCAGTTAATGGAAGGTAACTTCAGAGGGAAGAGGAAGGAAAGTGCCTCTATAGAAAATGGGTTTTAATCTGAGTTTTGAAGGATTCCAGGGAAGTTAGGAAAGAGGGGGGGAGAAAGGGATGGAGAGAGGGAAAAAGAGAAGGAGAGAAAGAGGGAGGGAGGGGGATGAAGGGAAGGAGAAAGAGAGGGAGGAAGAGAGAAAGGGAGAGAGAGGAAGAGAGGGAGAGAGGTAAGAAGAGAGGAGGGAGAGGAGAGAGAGAAAGGGATGAAGAGAGGGAAAAAGAGAAAGAGAGAAAGAGGGAGGGAGAGTGAGGAAGAAAGGGAAGGGGAGGGAGAGAGAAAGGGAGAGAGAGAGGAAGGGAGGAAGGGAGAAAGGGAAGGAGAGAGGGAGAAGAGAGGGAAAAAGAGAAAGAGAGAAAGAGGAAGGGAGAGTGAGGAAGAAAGGGAAGGGGAGAGAGAGAAAGAGGGAGGGAGAGAGAAAGGGAGAGAGAGAAAGGGAGGGAGGGGAAAAGGGAAGGAGAGAGAAAAAAGAAAGGGAGGGAGAGAGGGAGCAAGGGAAGGAAAGAGGAAGGGAGGGAGGGAGAAAGGTAAGGAGAGAGGGAGAAGAGAGGGAGAGAAGAAGGGGAAGAGAGAGGAAGAGGGAAGGGGAGGGAGGGAGACAGGGAAGGAGAGAGAAAGGGAAAGAGGGAGGAAGGGAGGGAGAAAAGGAGGGAGAGGGAGAGTTCTACTTGCTTTTTGGGAGGAAGACAGAAGATGAAACATAATCCCCACTTCATTCCTATTCTTTATTCAAGAGGTTCTTAACCTGAAGTTTATGAACTTAGACCAAAATGGCTGCAATACAAATTGAAATGTACTAGGTGTATGGGCTAAGAGAGATCTCATTTTTAAAGTGTCTTGATAACTATTTAAAGTTTTTAAAGTTTAAAGTGGTTTTCCTAATAATCCTATGGACTTTTTTATGCATTTAGAAATATGATCATGAGAAGGGAATCCCTAAATTTTATCAGATTTCCAAAGGCACAAAAAAAAGCACTCCATGCCCTATATAGTTTATACATGGCCCATCCCCACCAAGAGATGTTGGGAGGAGGGAGGGTTGAAGTTAAACGGTTGAAGTTAAACAGTTGGAGCAGCAACAGGGCTCTTATGGGAAAGCTCCAGCTAGGAAGTGTAGGAGAGAGAAAGAATAAAAGAATCATTGAGAATCACAGTAGGCAGGGAATATGGCAGTCCAGAGGGCTTTGTGTAGGGGGGATTTAGGAGATAACTCTGGGGAGAGGGTTGCAGTTGTGAGCTCTGGTCCTAACAAGGACTGTGTCTAATTCATCTTTGTCTCTCCTTTGGTGCTCAGCACAATGCCTCACATGTACAATGAGGGGTTTAAAAAAACAGTTGATTGGGGAAAGCCAATAAGTGTCCAAAAAATAACAATTCCTAGTCCCCACTTGTTTCTGGGACTCATGGCCCTGACTTTAGCATATTCATTTATTTCATAAACATTTATTAATCAGTTCCTAAGTATAAGGCCTTCCACAAAAATCCCATGCTGTTGCTGTTCCTGGTTGAAGTCACAAAAACGACTCTGTTTCTATTCTGGAAAATTTTGATCTGTGGGCATGGCTGCAAACAATTCTTCTTGCCTGAGATTCAATCTTGCTAAAAATGGTGAAAGAAACACCAGGTGAGCCACTAGTAATTAGTGGATAGGGACAAGGATTAGACCTGGGATTTCATTGGTATTAGGGATAACTGGGCGAAGAAACTCCTGTGAATGCAGGATGGCCCTTTCTCTGCAACTGATAATCTTAGAGAATAAAACTACAAGTTACATTCAAAAGCAGTGGTGGTAGTGGGAGAGGAACAGCAGGATACAGGTAAGCAAATTTAACTTACCTAAAGTTCAAGTCTGATCATGTCACACCCTTATTCAATAAATTTCAGTGGCTCCCTACTGCCAGGAAAAAATATTAAATCCTCTGGCATTTCTAGTTTTTTACGACTTGGCCCTTTCCTACTTTTTCAGGTTTTTTTATGCTTTGATTCCATCTATAGGCACTCTGAGATCCAGGTACACTGGTCTACTTTCCATTCCTCACTCCACCTTCATTTCTGGACTCTGGACATTTAAACTGGTTGCCCCACCCCATCCCTCCCTCTCTCCTTTTTCTCTGTCTCTCCGTGTGTGTCTCTGTCTCTGTCTCTTTATCTGTGTGTAGAGATATATAGAGACAGAGAAATATATAGAGATAGAAAGAGACAGAGACAGAGAGAGATGTAGAGAGATAGAAAGAGACAGAAAGAAATATAAAGATAGAGACAGAGAGAGACAAAGAGAGATGTAGAGAGATAGAAAGAGACAGAGACAGAGAGAGATATATAGAGAAAGGGAGAAACAGAGAGAGAAATAAGAGAGATATATAGAGACAGACAGATACACAGAGAAAGAGAATTATATAAAGATAAAAAGAGGCAGAGATAGAGACAGGGAAAAAGAGAGAAATATAGAGACAGAAAGAGACAGAGAAATATATAGAGATAGAAAGAGACAGACAGACAGAGAGAGATGTAGAGAGATAGAAAGAGACAGAGAGAAATACAGAGGTAGAAAGAGACAGAAACAGGACAGACAGTAACAGGGAGGCACAGAGAGACACACAGAGACACAGAGAGGCAGAGAAATAAAGAGAGAAACAGAGAGACAGGAAGAGAGAGGCACAGAGACAGAGAAAAGAAAGAAAAGAAAAGACAGACACACAGAGAGTGAAACAGAGACACAGACTGAAAGAGAAGAGACAGACAGACATACAGAAACAGAGGCATACAGAAACAGAGAGACAAAGAGAAATAGAGAGAAAGAAATAGAAACAGAGAGACAAAGAAAAAAAGAGATGGAGAAAGTGAGAAAAGAGGGGGAAGGATAGAGAAGCTGAAACAAAATGACCCTTTTCTTATTGCTGATAAAAAATGTGTATTATTACTATACACTGTGTTTATGACACAAAAAAAGATAAGCTAGGATTCTGGAAGAGGGGCTACCCTGAAGATACTGGAGCATATCATCAAAAATTAACCTGAATCAGGGGTAAAGCTGATAACTGTCGATTGGGCTCCAAACTTGGCCGTCATCCCAGCTCCACAAATGAGCTGGAGCTGCTGGTGCCCTGGAAACGGGATTTGAAGGGGAGGGGCATCCAGGGACATTGCTTTTGGTGAAATGGGAAAAGTAAGAGACTGTGATTCCTCATTCTGCTGCTTAGGATCAACATGACCTTGAGGGGGACCCGTCTGGGTCTCAGTGTCCCCTGTGTTAAATGGCCTGAATGACCTCTCGGGTCCCCCTCCCAGGCCTATATCTTATGTTCTCTAAAGAAGTCCATCCATTTAGGGGTTTCTGGCAGGGAATAGTCTGTCCAGGGACATGAGCATCACCATTGTGGACCATGGGGCCTGCCTAATTCTACAACTAATAACAGGCAAAATTTATATTACACTGCCTGTATACTAAGCACTGTACCGAGGGCTTTACAAATATCCATTTATTTGATCCTCACAGCGATCCTAGGAGGGTTTTATCCCATTTTACAGAAGCATAATCAGATAGAGACTGGGTGACTTGCCCAAGGAGGTCACCCGGCTAGTAAGTATCTGAACTCAAGCTTTTCTGACCCCACGCCCATTGCGCCACAAAGGTGCCATCAAACCCAAGGCTAACCAAGAGCTGGCACGAGAAAGCAAGAAGTCCCCTTAACAGCAGACTTAAGGAGTCTTAAGCTTAGGGAAAGAGACAGAGTGGTCCAGGACTAGAGTCAGACCTAGTACGAGGAGGTGTGGGACAAGCTGCCTTCATCCTGCCCACTGTGAGGAGCTGAGATAAAACTCTCCACATTTCTCTGGGTCTGGGCACTGCCCATCCAAAACAGGCACACGATGCTCTCCTTTGGTGCTGGACATGCATTTACTCATTAGACTGGGCTCTTGTAGGGCTAAGTAGACGGCCACTTAGATAGTGATTGAATGGAGAGCTGTGAAACTACCAGACAGCCTGCCCATGGGCTGGGAATGGAACCCAGATGGAGGAGGGTTCTGGTCCAAGAGATGATATTCTCCAATAAGTGTGAATGGCATACCAGGAGGGAGGTAGCCTAATGACTTAGCAAATCTGGGGCCCATCCAGGTCAGAATTAAAAGGATTCCTAGATTCATACTTTCAATTTCTTCCCCTTGGGGTATGAAGGGCAGGTTTAAGAAGAGAAAGAGAGTGGAGATGCTGAAGTCAGAGAGGGGGGCAGTAAAAAAGAAGGGGAGGAACTGGCTCATGTATGGGTAGGGAGACAAGAAGCCTGAGACCACAAGGTTAGAAGCCTGGTTTCTGGACCCAGAAGTGAGAGAATAGCATGAATACAGCCAGAAGGAATTGCTGAGGCAATCCCCTGGAGCAGTAACAGAACCCAGGAGGCGGCTGTGTAACCTAGGGCCTCCTACAGGGTAGTGGGGTGTACATGCATGTGTGTTAGGTTATAGCAGAATGAGGAGAGATACCAAGGGGGGCAGGGATGAAATGACGAGGCAGCTAGGTCATATCCTATAGCGGACAAAAAGTTGGACATGAAGGCAAATCATCAGTTCAATTGTGTCACCTTGGACATCACTTAATATCCTTCTGTTTCAGTTTCCTTATCTGTAAAATGGGGATAATAATAGCAACTACCTTCTAGGGTGACAATGAGGATTGAGATGATATATGTAGAACAATTTGCAAACCTCAAAGCAATAAATATGTTTATATATTCAAATATTCAAAGATATATTCATATATTCAAATATAAATTCTCACAAAGATAATAACGAGGAGGAGGATGAGTGTGTTTAGGAAAACAGGAACCTTGCTTTGGCTCAGTAGTGGAGTGGGTCTCTTACATTAGGGCAGGATGGTGACTGCTCTCAGCTACTGTAGATTTATTTGCATTCCTGGGTGGTCACCCCATTCCCCACCCCCCTCTTCCCTTCGTCCCCCCAGCCTTTGCTAACGCAGACATTTTCTCATGGATGCTCTAGTGCACCGTTTGGGAAACTGGCAGAGATTTGCTAATATAGAAGACTGATGGCTCCAGAACGCAGCCCAGAAGTTGGCAGGGGGGCCCAGAAGGGCACCAGCTTTGAAGCGAAAACAAGCCGGAATTTGGTTGGAGGCACAGCTGGAAGAATGGGGTCGACTCCAGAGGCAGGCTGGAGGCTCTCCATGCAGTGATTCCAGGCCTGGATGCTCTGGGGCAGAGAGGATTAACTGGGAAGCTGGGATCTTTACGTTTAGATTAGAGGAATCAGGAGAATATTCCTGAAGGCTTTAAACTTAGTTTCATTTACCCATTCCCCCTTAAACGTAAATTTTAGACTATGTGTTTCTTAGCCAGGTCCTTCTAAAAACATCAGTTTCTGGAGTCTTAATGAAAAATAAAGTGGCCATTCACCCCAAGGCTGGGTAGGAGCTACTGACAGTTAGAAGATGCAGAAGGATCACTGCTGATGGGCTCTCAGCATTCACCAGCACCCCCAGCACATCCAGGCCTGAGTAGCAAGCAGAAAAGACACAGGAGCCCAAGTGGAGCTTAAAGGCACTGAGAGTCAGGCTCTTTCCTGCCTGGGGGCCCATTTTCCCAGAGAAGCCCCTAGAAGCCAGATGGGAATGGGATCTGCTGAGGAGGAGTTTGTGCAAGAAAAAGGATGAAGGCAAAGGGAGAGACAAACAGGAAGAGAAAAGGGAAAGAGAGAGAAGAGGGATGGGGGAGAAGAGACAAACAGGAGAGGGGAAAGGGGGGACAGGTAGAACATAAAAGGGGGCAGAGGTAGGTCAGAATGTGGGGGGAGGGAATAAGGCTCACCTGCCACCTCCTTCGAGATAGGAACAGCTTCAGGTGGTCAGTGCTGATATCCGCACCCTTTTCCGTTGCCTACAAACCCAGAGGAGGAAGTCAGAGTGAAGAGGGGTGAAGTCTTCAGCTCCTTCTGGGCACCCCTCTCTTGCCCTCCCTAAGCTCCAACCTCTGTCTTCTGCAAGCAAGGATCTGCTGCTGACTACAGGAACTGGGGAGTGATGCTAACAGCACAGATGAGGAAAAGGAGACTGAGAACTGAAGAACTGTTTTTTGTTGCTTTTGTTCAGTTTTTTAGTCATGTCTAACTTTTAGGGACCCCATCTGGGGGTTTATTCTCCAACTTGTTTTACAGATAAGGAAACTGAGGCAAGCAGAGTTCAGTGACTTGGCCAGGATCATTCAGCTAGTAAGTGTCTGAGGCCACATTTAAATTCAGGAAGATGAGTCTGACATTCTATCCATTATACTATCTACTAATAAAATGATTTTTTTTTGTTTTTATTTATATTTTTATTAAGCTTTTTATTTTCAAAACATATGCATGGATAATTTTTCAACATTGATCCTTGCAAAATCTCGTGTTCCAAATTTTTCCTTCCCTTTCCCCACCCCCCCACCCAAATGGCAAGTAATCCAATCTAATAAAGTTTGCTTCTGGATTTGAACTCTTATCTTCCTATCTCTAAGAGCAGCACTCAGTTCATTATACCTCCTAGCTTTATGAAGATGGACATGATTCACACCCACCACCCACTCCATGAAGATTCTCACCTTAAACCAAGGATGCTCCAAGGTTTCCTCAGCTGTGGGTCGCCTGCAAAGAGACGGAGAGGTTAAATGGGACTGAGAGGAGAGGGGAAATACCTCAAGATACGGCCCCAAGCCCAGCCCTGTGGCCCAATGGGAAAACCACTGGCTCTGATGTCAGAGGATGTGAGTCCAAATTCTGACCGCACCAAACTTATCCTTAGCTTCCTTATCTTTAAATAATGATAGCAACTGCCCCACATGGTTATCCAAAGGATCAAATGAGCATATACATATATGTATGTGTGTATGTGTATATATATATATATGTAGTGCTTAGCAAATTTTCTAGTGCTTGACATAAATAAGCTCTATAAATATTAGCTACCATCATAAAGCTATTAAAGCAGGGCTTTTAACCAGCTCAGTGTCATGGACTCCTCTGGCAATTTGGGGAAGCCTGCAAACCCCCTGTCAGTGTAATGTTTTTAAATGTATCAAACGAAGGGCAGAAGATTTCCAAGGAGTTCAGTTATGTTGCAATATTGTTACTGAAATATTAAAGAAACAAGTTTGGGGAGATGCTCCGCCCTAAGAGGCTGGGAGGGGGGTGGAAAGGAGACTACTAGGATGGATGAGGTGGGATAGATGAAGGCAAAGGGGAATCCTCAGGGGGTACCCTGGGACTCACAGCCGGTCTTGAACTAGAACTTTAATGAGGAAGCCTCGGGCCTCTCGGCTCAGACTGAGGAACGTCGTCTCCTCAAAGGCCACGTTGTAGTTATGGATGTTCATCAGTGTTGTCCGGTCATTCTCCCCGACAAAGGGCGAGATCCCGGTCAGACTGCAGAGGGAGAAGGCTGTTAACGGGAGGGCAAGGGGAGAGGGATTCCAGCGACAGAAGCAAGGGGAGCTGAGGTTCATATGGTACAAATTGGGAGGATCATAATCATCAGGGATAAAGGGAAAGGGCAGGGCTCAGGCAGCCACAAAGACTCCGATGTGGGCTGTATAGGGATCAAAGCCGTGACAGATCCTTTCAGATCCATGGGGTCTCCCTTTTTCCACCTTCCCAAATCAGGCTGCTGCTTAAGGCAGAGAGAAAAGAGGGCACGAAAGGGACTCAGCCGCCACAGAGGTCTTTACCAGAGGAAGGCAACCACACCGACAGGCCTGTGGAAAAGAAAGGACAGATGTCACCAGCAGGGACCCCAGTGTACAGGCTATAGCCTTCTCCCCAGTTAACATTATTGTGGACTCTTTTGGTACCCCCGAACCTGGTACAAGTCCCCAACCCTGCCTCCCACTCACCACACATCGGTGACGCCGGACACAGGTGTCTGGTTGACGATCTCGGGCCCCACGAATTCAGGGGTGCCATACTGGCAGTACTGGGGCTCGTCTGGCGTTAGCTCCTGGGCATTGCCAAAGTCACAGATTCGCACTTGCTCTGAGCCCCCAGCCCCATCACACACCAGCAGGTTTTCTGGCTAGAGGAGAGGGAGAGGCGGCTCTTTGTATGTGCCCTGGTCAGCCTGGGCTCTCTCGGGCTTAGACAGCTGTTGTTTGGCTCCCCTTCCTCCCGCTCAGCTCCCAGCTTCCCCTCCCCCTGCCCTCTTCTCACCTTGATATCCAGGTGCAGCACATGGCTCTGGTGAAGGTAAGCGAGTCCCTCCAAAACCTGCCTCACATAGGTCCGGATCTGGAGAGACAGTGGGGCCCAGAGCCCACAGGGAGAGTGGGGGTATACCCAGAACTGTTATCCAGACAGAATGCAGCCATAGTGGGGAAAAACAAGCTTGGCAACACAAATTAAGTAGGGCTCAGCTGTGATAGAAGAATGAGCCCACAAGAGGAGAGATGGCATTGAAGGCATAAACGGTCAATCAGTTAACAAGCATTTATTTAGCTCCTGCTGTGTTCCAGATATTGGGCTAAGCTCAGGGCATACAAATACAACCAGGAAAAAAAACAAAAAACAAAAAAACAGCCCCTGATCTCCCAAAGCTTACATTTTAAGGATGGGGAAAATTGTTTCTAAAAAGAGCTGAAAAGCAGCAGAAATATTGACATGGGGTACCTTTGATACGGGTAATTGATACTGAACATAGATTCTGGGACAACTTTTGATTGGGAAAAGGGGGGGAAAAAGGAGAGACCTTTGAGATACTGGATGAGAGAAACTGAATTTGATTGGTTTTTTCCATATTAATCTATTTTTAATGGACTTAAAATTTCAGTGATAAATTTTAGTCAGGTTGTTTCCATTTAAAAAATACCAGTTTTAAAAATTAATTCCTAGGTAGTGTGTTGCTTGCAAAGCCTGGAGCCGGTCCCCAATGCACCAAGGATTAATTGGACTAAGGGGTTCCTGAAGAGTGCATTTCTCTTTGTCCTGCCCCATCCACCTCCATCTTCACACCATGGACAGCGCTATCTCCCCAGAATTTGGTCCTGGCCATGGCAGAGCTTTAAACAGGAGAAGGAGCCCCACACCCAACTCCACCCATCCCCTGCCCTCACCTCAGACTCACACACGGTTGGTTTCCTGGCCATTCTTTCTAGAAGTTCTTCAGTGCAGCTGAATCCAGAGTCAAGGAGAAAAGTGGCCTGGATTGGCCCTCATCAGCCCCCCTGGGCTTCCTCCTCCCCCCCCTCCCCAACATCCCCACCGGCCCCCTCCCACACTTTAGAGCAGCTGGGCAGCAGACAGTGGCCACATCTCCCCACAGCCCATCCCTGGGTACAGTTCGGTGACAATAACAAGTCCCCGCCGCCTTTCAAAGGCTTCATGGAAGTAGATGACACAGTCGTGCTGGAGCCTGGATAACAGCCCGGCCTCCCGACGGGCAGATGCCTTGGGCTTGGCCTGGCTTGGGATGAACTTGGCAGCAAACTCGAGGCCGGAACTCCGCTCCACCACCCGACGAAGGTAGGAGAAGGCGCCTCTGAGACACAGGGAGCCGGACGGGGGTCAGGGTCTGCTCCCCATGCCGGGACCTCTGTCCCTTTCACCCTCCCCCATGGACCCCAGCTCCGAGGCCTTCAGCCTCTCCAGGAAGAGGATCCCCTGCCCTACCTGCCGATCTCCTGATGAATATCATAAAAGTCACTGAGCCTCCGTCCCCGCAGCTCTGCATCTTCCCCGGCTCCCTCAATCTCCATGGATGTCTGAGCTGCAAGAAAGATAAGGCTGATGGATGGAGGGCTGAAGGACAGAAAGAGGGGATGGAATGAAAATAGGGGAAGGGAGCAATTGATAATGCTGAAGGTGGGCCGGGAAGTGGCGAAGAGAAGGGGCCAATACTTCGGTATCAGTGGCTGGAAAATAGGATATTGGGGACTAGAAAAGAATGCTAAGATACGCTCCTAGATCTGGATTAGAAAAACTGAGTTAAAATAGTGCCCCAAATAATTTTTTCTAGTGTTTTTATTATTTTTTATTAAAGCTTTTTATTTTCAAAACATGCATGGCTATTTTTTCTACATTAACCCTTGCAAAATCTTGTGTTCCAATTTCCTCTCCCCTTCAAATAATTATTATTAAGTTTATGTGACACTATAAATCACTTAACTTCTCTTAGTTTGCTCATCTGTTTAAAAAAAAATGGATGGCTTCTAAGATTTCTTCTGGCTTTAAATCTGTGATCATATAAATAGAGGAACTAAACCCAGGAGAATTGGACCACAGGGATTTCTATGTGGACCCTGGAAAAAGGGAAGTATGAAAAGTAGGGTTCCTAGGAGAAAAGGGGGAGCAAATGCAAGAACCCTACCTGTTTGAATGGCAAGCTCGGCTTTGCAAGACACTTCCCCTGCCAGGTTGCGGGCCGTGCAGGTATAGACGCCGCCATCTTGGGGTCCCGTGCTCAGCACAACCAAGGAGCACTCGCTTTCTTCATATACAAAGCTCACGTGGCTGCTCTCCTCCAACAGGGCCTCCTCCTGCAGATCAGGAGATCACCTCCACCCCTGGGCCCCAATCACGCCCAAGCCCCCACAGCTCTCCTGTGCTCCCCACAACCCTGATTCCTCACAGGAACTTCAATTTCTTCCTTGTTCATCCTCCCAAGGTCAGCATCCCCCCTCCTTAAAAATGCCAGCTCCATTTAGAGAGCTCATTTCTTGCTGCACCTTCTTAGAATGAGAAAACTCGTGCTCTCCTCCAAGACTCTCCCAGGCTTCCTTCTGTTCTCCAAACTCAATCTTTCTTCCCTTAATCCTCCCATAGAAGCTGGAGCTACCCATTCCCTCCATCCCGCACTCACCTTGTACCACATAATGTCGGGCAGGGGCTTCCCTTCCACCACGACGGCAAAACGAGCCGTTTCTCCAGATCCAACCTCCACGTCCTCCATGATGGACTCGAACCGTGGCGCCTCTGAAACATAAAGTCTCAAGAAGTGAATCTTCCTTGCTGGAAATTATACTGATTTGTCACAGTCTATGGGGTTATTTCAAACCCTCTGAAGGAGTCATGAAAGTTCTCAGCTTGAGACTCTTCAGTAGCTCACTATCACCTATAAAAATAGGCATTTAAGGCCCTCTGCAACCTTACTTCTGCTTTAGTTCATTTAATTCTGTTGTACATACCCATGCCCCTCTAAACTGGACTTATTATTAGCTCCAAGATTTTGCTCAGATGGTTCTTTATGCCTAGAATTCTTTCTCTCCTCTTCACTTGTTGAATTCCTTTATAATCCAACTCACTTGTCACCTCCAGGAAGCCTTCCTTGCCCTCACTTTGGTTGACCATGACCTTTTTCGTTAAAGTCCCACCTAACACATATACCTTTTATTGTTGTTTGTTTTTTATTAATTGTTTTATTTTTCTGGTTATACATGTATATTAACTTTTTAATAAGCATTTCTTTATGAACCATGTTGAGAGAAAAAAGAACAAAAGGGGAAAACCACAAGAGAAAAAAAAAAGCAGAAACAAGTGAATTGTACCTTTTTTGTACAATGCATTTTTCACGGATTATTTTGTGTTCCATTTGCCAATGTTTATCATAACCTCCTGAATTCTAAAAAGACAAGCGCTCTCGAGTTTAATCTCCCCAAAGTCTAGCACCTTGTACCTTTTATTGTACAATGCAATTTTCACGGATTATTTTGTGTTCTATTTGCCAATGTTTATCATGTCCTCCTTCTGAGTTTTAAGAGGACCAGCACTTTCAAATTTAATCTCCCCAAAGCTTAGACAGGGCTCCATATGTAGTGGGTACTTAATATAAATAGATATCTGTTGGACTTAATTGACCTGAATTGGATCGGTCTGGCTAGAGCCTTGCAAATGTGATGGATTCATAAGTGGCTTGGAGCACTGACCCCCAGAAACTGGCAGGAGGGGACCACAAGGAGCTCTGCTTTTGACAAGAGAAAGTCAGGGGTTTGTCCTGGGCACAGCTGGAACCAGCTAGTGAGTGGTCAGTGCTGATTGGTCAGGGCAACTTGTGCCAGCCTGATGGGGAGATATGAGGATTTCTGCGGGCTCTAAGGTTGTGCTTTGAAAGCTTCTTTATTCTGTTTGTCGAACAGAATGAAATCAACTTCTTTTTCTTAAATGCTGGCAGAGTCCCTTTGAAAAAGGCAGCAGCCTCGGATGGAGACCAAGCCACCTGCGAGTTCCAGGGTGACGGAGCAAGCCTGGGTGCCGTGCCGGTTCCGGGCTGTACAGCTGAGGGGCCCCACGTCTCGGCGATTCACATGGCAGATGCGCAAACAGTACTGGTCATCATCTGGCTGGCTCAACTCATACATGCCTGCACGTGCCTCCAGCAGTGCCCCTCGACAGCTGGACGGGGTGGGAAAGAGAGGAATGATCACCTTCAACTGAGGAGCATTCTAGCAACTACCAAAACATTATTTTTTAAAGTTCAGGGCTAAACATTCCTGATTTAGGATAAGATTACCAAGTTCAACAGCTCATCAATTTTATATCATAGCAATGTTTTCTTTGGGTTTTTTTCTCCCTTGAGGGAGAGGGGCAGGTGTAGGGAGCATAGCTGGGTAAGGTGGAGACTAATTGGTGGGGCTAAGGGAAGGTGAGAATGCGCTGGGTAAGGCAGGGTAGAGCCGGTAGTTAAGAGCACCTCCTCCAGATAACTTGGGCTTCCACGTGATTGAAGGTAACAGTGACACTGACCGGCTGCCCCTCTACCACATATACCACGTCTGGCTTGTCCAGCACAACAAGGGGCTTCTTCCAGGACAGGGCCTAAAGAACCAGGAGAATAAATGGGGTGAGGAGGGAGGAGGTCCTCCAGAGCTACACAAGCAGAGAAAAGAATCCATCATAGAAACACAGAAAGCTAAGGAAGGGAAGCTGAGAATGCATCTGGTTCATGCCTGAGGAGCTCAGAGGCAGGGAGCAGACTCTAACTGAAGCCCCCCGACTCCCTGTCGGGTGCCTTCTCTCTCTACCTCCCCACTGGGTCTGGCCCCCAGCCCTTCAGTCCGGCCTATAGGGCCACACTCCTATAAAGAAAGACCCTTCACTGGACAAATTGTACATGCACATGATTGTCCATGGGTGTTAGAAGCTGATAAATATTTCCCTGGTGGAAGGCAATGGAACTATGACTCAGTCAAATTAGGCAGCACTTTGCAGATATGGCCACTGGGAGGCCTGTCTCTGAAAACTGATGGAAGTAGACCCAGGGGGGTGCCAGCCTTGAGATGCTGAGGGAACCTGCAATGAGCTGGAAGGCTGATGTATAGTAATAGCAAATTTTTTTTTCCCCGAAGGCAAAATGGTGAGATCACAGGTGGAAAGGAGAGATGGTAGATGAAGGAAAGGAGGTAGCTAGTCAGCCATGAAGCTTAGGCCAGCCTTTATAGCCAGATTAAGGCAAACTTATTATTAATAATAACTCATTTATAAGGCACTTCAGATTATTTTATTTTATTTTTATTATTATTATTTGCTGAGGCAATTGGGGTTAAGTGACTTGCCCAGGGTCACACAGCTAGGAAGTCAGGTCCTCCTGACTTCAGAGCTGATGCTCTATCCATTGTGCCACCTGGCTGCCCCACTTCAGACTATTTTAAAGTGCTTTCCTTCCAATAACAAGTATTAAGCCCATTTTATAGATGGAGAAATTGAGAAGTTTGGAGTTTTGCACAAGCTTACAAAAGTTGAAGCTCAGCCTCTAGTATAGTATAGGACAAAAGTTCTTAACCTTTTCTAGGTCATAGACACTTTGGATAATCTGGTGAAATCTATGGAGCAATTTTCTAAAGCATATTTTTTAAATTTAATTTTAAAAAAGAATCATATTTTAAATGCATAAAACAAAATATACAAAATTAAAAGGAAAACCAATTCTATTGAAATGCAATTATCAAAATTAAAAAATTCAGGGACCCCAGTTTAAAAATTCCTTATTTAGGATAAGATTCTCAAGTTCAATAGCTCATCAATTTTATATCATATCAATGTTTTCTTTGCTCTTTTCTCCCTTGAGTTTTGGTAAAGCTTTTTTTTGTGTGTGTGTGTGTGTGTGAAAGACTCAATTTTGCCTTTCAAGGCAAGCACCCCTCCTGGGTCTCTTCTCATCAGTTTTCAGAGCTAGTCCTCCCAGTGGCCATATCTGCAAAGCTCTACCTACTTTGGCTGAGTCATATATGGTTCCATTGCCTTCCACCAGGGAAATATTCACCGGTTTACTACACCCACTGGCAATACCAGATGGGCATATGCACAGAAATACTCAGATGAACAAAGGGGAAGGAAATAGGTTGTTTCTACCCTAGAGCCAAGAGAATTTAGGAGAACTAAGAGTAGCCTGCAGGTTTAGGCAGGTGCTAGAGAAACAGGAAACAGAGGACACAACAAGATGAGAAGGGTACAATTAAATGAAAATTCTTTGATGTCTCGCAGAAGCTCAGAAGCTGAGGTTCTAGTGCCCAGTTTTTGGTAGGGTGGGGAAAAACTCATCTCCTTTCCTCCTTGAATTCCTGGTTTGTCCCCACCCCTCTGCCCAGCCCTGTCTTAGTATACTGGGTTTCCTTCCAATCCCACCTCGGATCATTTCTCTCTCTATCACTCAGCACCATCCCCAGCAGGTTCTCATCACTACTCCTACTCTGGCTCGCTTCACTGGAGGCACGAGTATCCCAGGACCACCATCCAGTTGTCCACCCTACCCCGTTCCAGCAGCTTCACAGGTTCGGAGGCTGGGGAAGGCTTGCTGCTGCTCTTGACTGTGGTGCTGAGGACTCGAAAGATGTGTTCCGCCCCTTTGCGCAGTCCCATGGCAGCCCAGCTTGGCTCCCTTAGGCCAGTGGCCAGAGCTGTCCACTGGCCTGAACCTACCACTTGATGCTGGACTGTGTAAGTCAGAGTGTTGGGATCTAACAGAAGGAAAGCAGGTAGGGAACATTTTTTTGTAGCAAGGTTTTCCTGCTCACACTCAAGCCTCCAACACTAAGGCTAGGACTTCCCTTCCCTGGAAAACAGGGGACTCCTGCTAGAGCATTAGAGCTAGAAGGGACTCATTTAGTCCAAGCCCCTCATTTTACAAATAAGAAAACAAATAAATGATTTGCCTAGAGTTGGTCAACATTTGAACATAGATCTTCTGGTTCCCCATCGAGTTCTATTTCTATTACAGCATATGATACCTGTGAACACAGCCATTGATGCTTCTTCAAGTAGAAAAACTGAGGCATGGAGCAGGAGCACAGCCCCAGACAGTCCCCATTTGCAGACCTGCATATTCTGTGTTCCCAGCCCAAGGGCCAGATCAGTAGTCAGCAGACACAGCTGGACACAGTGAAATATCTGACTCTTAAGTCCTAACTCCCAGTGACAGCTCACAGATGATGTAGGAAAGGGAGGGAAGGGACCAGGGAATGGGAGGAGGGCTGCAGTCTCACCTATCCAAACCTTCCTCCCTGTTCTCCTTTCCAGGAGCCTTTCTCCCATCTGTTCTCACTCCATTTAGTTGTAGGTTTAGTTGTGGGTTTCCTTAAGCCTCCATGCTCCCCCTGGCAATTCATGCCCACCTGTACTCCCCACAATTCATGTCCACCTGTACTCCCCATGTTTCTCTGCACTCCGGACTCACCAATAGCCATGTCAACACTTCTAGGAGGGTTCCATTTGAGCATAACCATTCTCCCAGTCACAGTCACAATTTGTGGGGGCCCATCGGGAGGACCAGGAACTAGATCTGAAAGCCATAACGAGAAGAAATTCTGGTGAGGTGGGGGTGGATCCCACATCTTCCAGGAAGGAATGCCAGAACCACAAGGGCTACTCAAGTGCCCATGAGAAAATCCCAGGAAAGGGACATCACTTATCACCATGTTATCATCATCATTATCATTATCATCATCAGCAGCAGCAGCATTATCACCATCACCCATCACCATCTTCTCTTTCTCTTCTTCTTCTTCTTCTTCTTCTTCTTCTTCTTCTTCTTCTTCTTCTTCTTCTTCTTCTTCTTCTTCTTCTTCTTCTTCTTCTTCTTCTTCTTCTTCTTCTTCTTCTTCTTCTTCTTCTTCTTCTTCTTCTTCTTCTTCTTCTTCTTCTCCTCCTCCTCCTCCTCCTCCTCCTCCTCCTCCTCCTCCTTCTCCTCCTCCTTCTTCTCCTCTTCCTCCTCCTCCTTCTCCTTCTTCTCCTTCTTCCCCCCCTTTCTCCTTCTTCTATCATCCTGCCTTACTAGACAGTGTGAATTTCTGTAGCTAAAAACTTTTATCATTCAATTTCCTGTAGTCTGACTTAGTTTTTCAATTTCTAAATGTAATTTTTTACAATTAACAAAACATGTATTTTTTTCTCCTTCCCACCCTACCCTCAAAGAAAAAAGAAAACCTTTGAAATAAATATGCACAAATTCCTACATTGGCCCTGCCCCAAAGCTTATGTCTCATTCTGCATCCTGAGTCTGTTGCCCCTGTGTCAGGAGGTGGCTACCAGACTTCATCACTGGTGCTCTGAATTCATGGCTGATGATGCATTGAAATTCTGGTGAGCTCTGAAATCTTTCAAAGTTGTCTGTTATTGTCAATGTGATTGTGATTATATAAAATTATTCTTCTGGTCCTGTTCATTGCACTCTGTATTATTTCCCAGAAAGCCTGGCCACTTTCTGTCACCAACTCAGTGATAAGCATCTCTAACCTGAGCTAAACTGGTCCTCTGACCAATGAATCCAGGTAATTCCTCCTACAAATACGGGATTCAACCCTTAGCAACTATGACTTAGAGAGTTGCTCAAAGAGAAATTGGGGCCATAAATTATACATAAGAATCTTTGCAGGCTGAACATGGACTTGGTGTTAAAATGCAATATTATATGTTTTGCATGATTGCACATGTATAACCTATATCAAATTGCTTACCATCTCAGGGAAGAAGAGAGAGAATTTAGAATGAAAAATTTAAAAAAACCAAATATTTTAAATTGCTTTTACATGTAATTGGGGGGAAATAAAATATTCAAAAAAGTGATATTATTTATGTTTTGCTATATTTTTACTTATTTTGTTAAATTTTTCCCAGTTACATTTTAATGTTGTTTAGGGGTATTTTAGGTCAC
This sequence comes from Sminthopsis crassicaudata, assembly GCF_048593235.1. NCBI lineage: Eukaryota > Metazoa > Chordata > Mammalia > Dasyuromorphia > Dasyuridae > Sminthopsis > Sminthopsis crassicaudata. The sequence continues at coordinate 5,349 of NC_133622.1, read as the reverse complement.
ATGTATTCCCTGGAGCATGTGTTTATACATGTAGCTTAAAGCAGAGTTTCTTAAACTGTGGATCTCAACTCCACAAGGGATTGTGCAACTGAATGTAGGGGTCATGAAGTTATGACTTATTATCAGTAAATATTTGATTTGTATGCTTGTCTTATATGCTTATATACCAGGGTCATGTGAAAAGTTTTTGAGGAGAAAAGGAATTTTAAATGGAAAAATTTTATGAAGCAACAGATTATGTAATTTGCCCATGGCCACACGGTATCAGAGACAAGACTTGAATGCAAGTTTTCTGTCTCTAGACAAAGATATCTTAACTTAAGAGTCCATTTCCTAGCCCCCAAGCAATCTGTGGATAGATTTCAGGAGGGATCCATGAGTCTGGATGAAAAAAATACATCTTTATTTTCAATAGCCTCTAACTAAAATTTAGCATTTCTTTCTATTATGAATTTTTTAAAAAACTTATTATTCTGATAAGGGAATCATAACTTTCACCAACTTGCCAAAAGAGTCCATGAATAAAAGTCAAGAAACCCTGACTAATACATGAATTCATGCAAAGTGAAATGAGCAGAACCAGGAGAACATTGTACACAGTATCTGCAACATCGTGCAATGATCTACTAGGATTGATTTAGCTCTTCTCAGCAATGCAATGATCCAAGATAATTCCAATACACTCATGATGGAAAATGCTATCCACATCCAAAGAAGGAACTAGCAGTTTGGAGCACACTATTTTCACTTTCTTTATTTTTGGGTGTGTGTTTTTTCCCTTTTGTTCTGTTTCTTCTTTCACAACATAACTAATATGGAAATGTTGTACATGATTGCACATTTATAACCTATATCAAATTGCTTACTGTCTTAAGGAAGATGGAAGGGAAGGAGGGAGGAAGAAATTTTGCAACTCAACTTTTTATGAAAAAATGAGTGTTAAAAATTGTTGATGCATGTAATTAGAAAAACTAAAATACTATTTAAAAGAAAAAAATTCCAGTGTAATCCAGGGCAAGCCAAACTTATTTGGCCATGAGCACCTGTATATTGATCGTTTGATCTTGAAGTGAAAATATCAATAGTTTCCCCCCACAACCCCCATACTCTCTGATGTAAAAAGAGTGCCACAGGAAGTTTCTAAACAAATGTCCAACTGTATTCAGGGCAGCCCTTTCTGAACTAGGGATGCTGAGGTCTCAGACTGGGAAGGGACTGTCAGGAAGGGGGTCCTCACCTGTGACATAGAGGTGGGCGTAACAGGCAGCCTTGCCCAACTTGTTAGCGATGACACTCTTGTAGACCCCAGCATGCTGTGGCCCCACCATTGGGAACACCAGTCGATGTACATCCCTGTCTGGGGAGGGAAAGGAACACAAAAACAAACACAAGGCGGGAGCTCGAAAGACCCTACAAAGACTGAAGTCCCAAAGTTCAGCATTGATCTGAAACCCAGTAACAAAGAGGCTTGAGGAGACCCAGAGACAAGGTTGTGGACTTACTGGCGTCATCCCTGTCTCCAAAGAGAAAGGAGAGGGATGGCGAGAATGGAAGAATGGTTGTTTTGGGTCAGACCTCCGGTCTAGCCAGCTCAAGGCTGATTTCCCAAGTCTACTTTTGATTCTTAAAGATTTGTCACTTGGAAGGGATCTTATAGATCATCTAATCAAACTACATCATTTTACAGATGAGGAGATCAAAGTTCAGGAAGATGTGCTTCGTCCAAAGTCCCCAAGATCACACAGGTTATCTCCTAGCCTTTAGTCAAAAATTTCTGCTGACAATCTTGGATGCCCCTTCACTTCAAATTAAATTTGTCTAAAACTTAAAAAGATCATCTTTCTACTATGTTTCACTCCCCCCTAAAAAAAAAACCTAGTCCCACTCCCTTCAATTTCTTTTTTAACATATTTATTAATTTAAAACTTAAATACAAAATAAGATAAAAGGAAATCAAAAGACTTAAAAAACCAAAAAACATTGTCATGTGCCCAGTTAAACAACAATTTCTCTATTTCTCTTTGTACCTCCAGTCTCCCTGTCATCAAGCTTGGAGTCATTCTTGATTTCCCCCCCTCACTCTCACCCTATACCATAAATCACTAAATCTCTTTGATTCTTATTCTAAAATGTCTCTTACACCTTTTCCTTTATATTTTCACCACAGCCATGACCCTAGTTCAAACCCATAGCCTCTCATATCTGAACCAAAATAGCCTAGTATTACAGAATTACAAAATGTCAGAGCTTGAAAGACCTTAAAGATGATTTTATTCAAATCTCTCATTTTACAAATGAGAAAACTGAGACCCAAGACCCTATGGCTAGCCCCTCAGATATTATGGACTCCCAAGTCTAGTGCTATTCCTGTTCTCCTAACTCTTCCCTCTGCTTTCAGTCTTCCTCCTCTCAAATCCAACCCACTCTAGACTATTAGAAAATGCAATAACTTTTATAAATATTACACAGCTCTGCACTTACAACCACAGATTCAGAAACTTCTGATGACTCTCAAATGGCCTGCGGGACAAAATTCGGACTCCAGGCCTGGCGCACAAAGGCCCCCACTCCTGAGCACCTTCTTGCTGCTCCAGTCTAAGATCCCACCATTCCCCTACCTAAGCTCTTTGCACCACTCCATATGACAGGTGAATTTATCTAAGCTGAAAACCCCACAATTTATTGATGGAAGAGGGAGATACTGCACTTGTGAGCTGCCCCTACCAGAACATCTCCCTTATCTAGGACCTTCTTTCCTCTCCTAAAAATCAGAGATAGACATACGAGATGGAAATTCAGGGCCAGAGTCACAGACAAGATCAGGGGGCATATATATCAGACATATATCAGATATATCAGAAGTAAACACAAGGAAAGGTGGTATTCTTGCCTATGGCGGTATGAAGCAGTAGAATCGATGACAAGGTGATGCTAGAAGAGTAGATCATATCTGATTTTTCTTGTGCAGCAAAGTAATTGCATAAATATGTATACATATATTAGATTTACCATATATTTTACTATGTTTAACATATATTGGATTACTTGCCATCAGGGGAGGGGGTGGGGGGAATGGGGAGAAAATTTGGAACAAAAGGTTTTGCAAAGATCAGTGTTGAAAAATTATCCATACATATTTGAATATGTATATATATGTATATATACATATATATACATACATATATATATATATATATATATAAAATTTTTAAGGAGTAGATTGTAGGTTGTGGAACAGCTGAAACAGAGAGCCAGCATGTAGCTGGGAAGGTAGACTATGGGGGGGGGTCCATCCTCATTTTTCCTGCTCTCTGGCTATTTAAGATCCTTCTCTTTACTCTTCTGGATCTTGACTCTGGCCAAGCAAAGGGTCTGGCTGAAGTAGGCAAACAGGACAAGGAGAAGTTGTTAGAGTACCTCCAAGTAAGAAGAAAAATGGACATGGCTCACACCTGTCCCTCCTTCATCTGCTCCCCTCCCATTTCCCACCCTCACTCAAAGGCCCTCCCTGCCTCCTCATCTGAACACCAGACACCTACACTGTGTCATTCGTCGATCGTCCGAACTCTGGATGCGCTGACCATTGTGGAACCAGCTGATGGTGGGGTAGGGAAGTCCAGCCACCTGGCACTCCAGCACTGCCTCCTTGGCCAGCCCCACTTCCAGGTCCATTAGAGGCCTGAGGAAATCTGGCATGGACAACCGCTCCAGTTCTCCCTGCTCAGGTTCCTCAGGGATGGAAGGCATCTTCTCCAGCTTGGAGCTATAACCAGTGATGTGACTGCTCAGGAAAACTGAAGGACTTTACCCTGCCCGCCAAAATGGAAGACCACCACCTCACACACACGGGCTCCTGGGAGTTAGCTCCCCTCCTTGCCCACTTCACACATGGGCTCTTGGAAGTTAGCCACCCTCCTTGTCCCAGTGTATTTCCTTCACCTTTAAAGGGGGGCACTCCAGCTAAAGCAGGTGGGAGGTGGGTGGTATCCCCAGACGCCATCCTTCCCCTTCCCCAGAAGTCCCCCAGGAAATACCTGGGCCCTGAGGTGGATGAGCGAGGTTCTTCTACGTAGAGCTGGGCAGAGCAGTTGGCCTGGCCATGAATGTTGGAGGCGCTGACTTCGTACAGACCTTCATCCTCAGTGCCCACGTGGGCTATGAGTAGGGAATGGAGGCCCCCCTCATGCCGCAGTCTCACATTCTCATTTTCCTCCACGGGGTTACCTGAGGAGTGGAGGGGGTGGAATGAGGAGACCAAAGGAGGAAGGCAGAAAAGGAGCGAAGAGGAAGAGGAACAACAGAGGGAGCTTGGGCAAAGAAGGAGGGGTCAGAATTGGAAGGTCGTAGGGGACACAGTAAGGAGGCAAGCAGAGTAAAATGATACGGGTGGAATAAATGCCCAAGAAGAGTAATCCAGGGGAAGGAACCAGGTGAGGCAAGAGGGAAATGGGGGGTGGGGGAAGTTCCCTGTCCTGCACTATCACCCTTAGAGAATAAGGGCTGAAGATCTTCAGTTAGGTTCTGGTCTCAGTGAGGTTGGGGAAGGAAGAGCATGGGGAAAATTTTAAAAGATTTAAATTTTAAAGATTTAAAAAATTTAAAATAAGATTGGAAAAGCAGATTGGCGCCAGACCACGAAGGGCACTAGAGAGTCACAGAAGATTTGTGAGCAGGGGAGTGGTGATATCTCTCTAGTCCATCCCCCAGCGGCTGCCCAAAGAATCTTACTAAAGCACGTTACCAAAATGAGTCCAGGTGATGGTGGGGGGTGGCAAGCCACTGATCTTGCAATCAAACCGAGCTCCACGGCCCTCCAACACTTCCACATCCTCCAACATCCTCGTGAACAATGGGGCCAGGGAGGGCCGGACTGTCAGCCGGGCACTGCAGGTCAGCTCATCTGGTTTGGGGGAACGGAAGGGAGGAACATGCTGGACAAAGTACCAAGCAGAGGTTGGCTATTATGAGGAAAGAATAGGGACAGGGACAGGGAGCCTTGAGCACAACCTAGCTCAGCCACAGGGAGACCTTGGGAAGTCAATTCAATCAAGAAAAAGTCACTTAACAATACTATTGCTATCTAGTACACACACCAGGCTCATCGCTCTCTGGTGCGGGCCAGTCTTGCCGTTCTTCCTTGGCTGACTGTCTCCAACTTCCTGAGAAGGCGATTTCAAAACTTCTCTCCTCTACTCCCCTCTACTGTTCCCTCCATCCTTCCTCTCAGCAGAAAATCATGCCTTCAACTTGACAGGGAAAATCAAGGCCATCCATCATGAACTGCCCTTTCCCCTCCAATTCCATACTTCAAAAGCTCTCTACAATGTCCCCCATTTTCTCTCTTGTGAC